>NW_015631074.1:1114379-1121181 GCF_001515625.1 Sinocyclocheilus rhinocerous | reverse complement strand
CAGCTAAACCTCATGAAGTGACCAGGTGTAAACTGGCACATTATGTCCAAACTAGGCATGGGCCGGTATGAGATTTTGACGGTATGATAACCTTAAGCAAAAATTTCACGGTATTGTCGTTACAGCTCTACAATGTGTTCTTTTTAAATGACTGGGTAAAAAAAACTTTTTCCCGCTGAACACAATCAATTTTGTTTTTGAATTTACAAGCACAAAACGTACATTTTTGTACGTTTTTATTAATGCTAAAACGTACAATTTAGACGTATTTCAATGTTTAAAACGTACAAATCGCTACGTATTTTAGCTAAAATAATTTACCAATATTTACGTATCTTTTGGATCATTAAGATATTCGTATTAATGCATTTTTATAATTTTATCAATAAGCGATTTAGATTTTTAGTAGGGCTGAACGATAAATTGCATTTGCGATAATATCGCGATATGAAAAAACGCAATTTTTTCAATCGCAGAGGCTGCGATTACACTCGGTCACGTGACACGCGAGAGTAAAGAGGTGTGTTCGACTTGAAGATCGATCGGTGTATGACATTAAAATATGGCGAGAGAAAGCATAAGGAGACATCCGCGCTCTCTTATAGCTCTCGCAGTACTTTGATGACACACACCCATCGGTCTAAGCAGCGCTGCTTCAAGTCGAACGAAAAAGAAAAGAAATAAAACAGTAAACAGCCAAAGGACATAACTTAGAATGGGAGATGGATCGGTTTGTGAAAGGGAAGAGAAAAGCCATAGATGAAGTCGCACAGACCCAGGCAGGTGCTGGTCATTCAAAAGCTAAATGCAGAAAATTTGACGAGGCATATTCTGCCGTGTTTCTGGTGAGGTGTGTTTGAATGATGCGCGCGCGCCTTCACGAGTTCACAGAGTGGATCGGGAAAATAATCCTTAAAGATATAAAACGCAATTGACCGAAATATGCAGGAAAATAACCATTTTAGTAACAATATAGCATTAAAATATTTTTATAGTCGCTAATTCAATTCCTACCTCTAAACCTTAACATAACTATTTCTGTAAAGTATAAGAAAAACATGACAGACAGATAAATGCAATTACAATCATTTATTTATTGCAAAAATGTCAAAAGCAGTACCAAAAGTAATCCAAATGACGATGCGTTGCAGCCGCAGTCCTCTCTGGCAGAATACAGTAGGTTTGTGTGAGGTGGAGAGCAGAATTTATGTTGTTAATCGCTAAAATTTCTGTACAGTATAAGAAAAACATGACAGACAGATAAATGCAATTACAATCATTTATTTATTGCAAAAATGTCAAAAGCAGTACCAAAAGTAATCCAAATGACGATGCGTTGCAGCCGCAGTCCTCTCTGGCAGAATACAGTAGGTTTGTGTGAGGTGGAGAGCAGAATTTATGTTGTTAATCGCTAAAAATATTATCCAGATTATTTTCCCGATCCTATTGTATTGATTATCCTATTGTCAGTCACAGCATGCCGGAGAAAACACCTTTTGTGACCCATGGCAAACGAAGTAAACATTACATGACAAGTAAAGGTTAAACGATTGCAGGAATGTTATTTATTTTAAGGTTTAAAGTGAAGTCTTGTTTAACATTATGTAGGCCTATTCTTGGAAACGAGCTGGCAGCAGAAATCACACAACAAAACGAAATGTTATAATTCATATTAAGTAAACGAGTAAACAATTTAATAATGCAATAGAAAACAAGGCAATTGATATGACAACTAAAAACAACTAATAATAAATGTAATGCCACGATTTCAATATTCATGAGGTTTAAATGCTGAAAATACGTAAGTATTTGTACGTTTAGATGCTGAAAATACGTTAGTATTGTACGTTTTAGTGCCTGTAAAAACGTAAGTAAATGTACGTTTTATAGAACCACATTTGACGTAAAATACATACGAATTATGAGATCACGTTGGTATTTGTATATACATAATAAATATACACAGTAGACACACATATATTATGTAAACAAAAACTTTTATTTTGGATGCGATTAAGCGCGATTAATCGTTTGACAGCACTAGTGCAAACGGAATGTAATGTTTCAGAAGCTTAATTGCATGTTAATTGAAATTGAATGAAAATCTATTATAGTTAAATGTAATACTAAATACAATTAGCTGAACTTTTTTGATCCACATAGGACTTAAGTACATTTTAATATGTAATTTCTTAAGTACCTCTGTTGCCTTTTAAATATGGCCAAACTGCCGAATGTACTGACAAGAATGTTTAGCAAACTAAAATTTACTTTATTCATTTCTACTGAAACATATTTGTCATGTATTAGCTATATCCCTACTGCCTTATTATATAGAAGGCAAAAACACAGTATGTGAAATGAGTAGCATGTCCGAATTCATAGTATTCACAAAACAATAGATAAAAAGTACCCTTAACATTCGCACAATTTTTCCTCATTAAATGTAGTACCTATTTCAATCAAAGACATCTGGTGGTTCCAGAAAATGTGGCTGTCACCATAATGAGGTCATGTGGAGTATGGAAGTCATGATGGAGCCTGAAACACCATGAAATGGTGCTGTTTGTTAAGTTCCTTTCATTTTCTTAGTTATAAATGTCTGTACGGTCATTTGCATTCAGAGAGTTTACGTTTACAAGAACATGAGGACAGTTGTTGTTTCACTTCCTTGCACAAGAAAATGGTTGGTAAGAACAAAAGTTCCTGCATATGGACAGCTGTTTATAGCTATACTGATGATATTTTCAGTGTATCTTTTATATTTTTAAATCCCATCATGTAACATTGCAGTGCTTTCTGACAACATATTCACACCTGGTATTAATATCCATTTTGAGTGATCCGCAATGCCACGTGACACCACCTAACGGTTATCGTTGTTTGCTTTTTAAAAAATAAGAAATAGAATAGAGAGAAATTAAAGTTTGAAGGGAAACAAAAGCCATAAACTCTCATGCAGATATCGTGAGATGTGATGTCAAAGGCAAAAAATGTCCATAATGCTTCCATGCCCTCCAAAAATAATCATGCACTGTTCCAACATATACAGTGGAGATCAAAATTAGATCTGCAATGTCCTAAATTTCAAGGTCACTGCTTAGTCATATTTGAAGTTATCCTAGCAGGAGTAGAAGGGCAGTTTTTAAAGCATATTTCAAAAGTTAAATATATTCTGAAGCACAGTATAAAAAAAACTTAAATGAGATATTTGAAAAAATAACTCAAAATTAAAGAACACTTACAGATACCTCCAAGTTACTGGTGTTAATCTGACACCTGGTGCTAATTTCCTTAATTATATGACAAACCCTATTTAACTGGAAGCATTCCTCCACTTTTCACTGTGATTGCAAAATGGCAGATCACTCTAAGGTGACTGAAACCCTGGGACAGGAGGTTGTCCAGATGAAGGCGAAAGAGATTACTCTTTCAGCCATTGCATGAGAAGTTGGTCATTCCAAATCTGTTATTTCTCGAATATTGCAGGTTTTCAATTACACTAATCAATTCAAGTCCCCCAAAACGGCTGGTTGTCCAAGTAAGACAAATGCACAATGCACATGATAATGCAGAGACTCTCAATGGGGAATCGGTTCAACACTGCAGCTGGAATTGCTTGCCAGTTCAGCGCTGAAGAGGGTAAGGATCTGTCTCGGCAAGTCGGACTGAAAACACACACTGCAGTGATGAAGCCTCTCATCAGCAAAAAGAATCAAAAGGCTAAGCTCACCTTTGCTGAGGAGCATGTTGTGTGGAGAGAGGAGAACTGGTCCAAGGTTCACTTTAGTGTAGGGTTGCGCAAAAAATCGAATGCGATTTTCATGCGCATCTCGTCAGTAAAGCCGCTCCTGTAATTGGAAGTAAATCTCCAGCACGTGCGTTCAGATGGAGCGGCATTTACTACACAGAGCCGTAGTTCACTGACAAGCAACACAAAATAGTGTTCAAAATCGCAGGCGATTCATTGCCGATTTTGAACGCGATTTTGTGTAGCTTGTATGTCGCTCCATCTGAACACACATGCTGGAGATTTACTACTAATCACAGGAGCGCCTTTACTGACGAGATGCGCATGAAAATCACATTCGAATTTTTACACAGCCCTACTTTAGTGATGAGAGCAAGTTCAATTTATTTGGGTCTGATCATTATTTGGGTCTGGCATCAAACTGAGGAAAGACTGATGCCCAAGTGCGTAAAGAAGGTGGAGGAGGAAGTGTCATAGTTTAGGGGATGTTTTGTGCAGCAGGAGTTGCGCCTCGTATACATCTACATGACGTGAATGCAAATATTTATCAGAACTTCTTTCAGCAACATGCGGTTCCTTCCCTGTAAGCAACTCTTAACGAGCCTGCAATTTTCATGCGAGACAATGCCTCTGTCACACTGCAAAACAGGTAAAGCAGATTCTTGATGTTAAGAACACTGAAATAATGAAATGGCCAGCCCAGAGTCTTGATCTACACCCAACTGAAAATCTCTGGAAAATCCTTGGTGACAAAGTTATGGCTAAGAAACCTACTACGGTAACCAAACTATGGAAGAGAGTGGAAGAAGTGGACGTGGACCAAGATCACACCATCGCAGTGTGAGAAACTAGTGATGTCAACCGGCCGTAGATGTGCTTTAGTCATTCAAAGCAGTGGCGTATACACTTCCTACTAATTTCTGATAGCTGTAACCCTCCAAAATTTTAGTTGTAATCATCTTTCATGCTACAGTGGTAACTGTTCTCTAATTTTGATCACTGTTTTCCACAAAATAAAGGTTTTTGTTGAAATGCATTGGTAATTTTTGTCAAACATGTTAGTAGAACAGTGGTATACCTACAGATAATATTCCTTTAAATTTTGAGCGATGAAGATTAACAATATTTGAGAAGAAATCAAGTATTTATAGATTGTTCTCTAATTTTGATCTCTACTGTTCAGTAATTTAACGTAATATTAACAATATAACTTAACAATATAACTTAAACAGCTTTACAGTGATAAACAAGAAAAAAGTGATTTGATGATGCAAACAAAATTAAATTCTGCAGTAAAGCAGCTCTAAAAAGAGTGCAAGCATGCAGTACTCTTAAAAATTCAGAGTTTTGAGCAGTGAGTGGATTTTTTGATTGCCCATTGCGTTCATGAAATCAACAGATATGTCTGCGATTGGCAACTAAAAAAACATTTTGATGCTCTCCAGAGTGCAAACACAACGCACTGGAGCATTTGCCAGATCTGTTTCACCAATATGCTATTGTTACAGTTTCAACTAAGAGTGTTATGCTTTTGCTTTCGTTTGAGGGTGGTTTTCACAGCACGAGAAAATGGACGTGTGGCATGAGAGTGTCAGATAACAGTGTCAATTGCGTGAGTCTCACCATAAAAGTGTGAGAGTTGGCAGCCCTGAGATAGTCTGTACCACGTAATCAACTTCACTATCTGTATTATTTGTGGTGGAAAGAGTACTGAAAATTTGTACTTAAGTACAAGCACTGTTACATTGCTGAAATAATACTCAATTATAAGTAAAAGTACTGGTGCCAAAACAGTACTTAAGTAAAAGTACAAAGAAATTTAATGAATTACCAAAAAAATATTCATTCACATCAAAGATTTATGTGGATAATGGCTACTTTGAACAAAACCCACTTTTATTTTATTGACAAAGTATGTGAATTTAGTGGTCATGATACAAGAATTTCTAACTTCAATACCTTGAAAAATAACAATAGTAAAGTACCCGTGAATCGGAAGTTGCAACTGACTTCAGTGTTGTGATGTATTTCCAAGTGAAAGGTTGTGGCTAGAAGGGATACATCTCAGACAGGAAACTAACAATGAAATAAAATTTTCTACCTATTAGATTTTATATATACAATATATTACATATTGTTTTTTATTAACGTCTACACCTTCCTCAACCCTAAACCTACCCCTTACAATAATGCAAAAAAATATTGTTGTACAGTGTGACAAAAATTACGCTGTATTGATGTGCGCATGCCCAGTAGCGCCATATGTATCCCTTCTAGCCTTAACCCAAGTGAAACGGAATATTGAATAAAGGGCGAGGCTTTATTGTGGTGCACCTCCACTCCACCTCTTGCTCATAGCAGATTCAAGGTTGGATAGGAGTGGTTAAGAATATCTGCTACGTTGTTACATCTGACATCACGCTTCATCGCCTCTGGGTCCTAACACTCTGCCAGATCCCCCAAGAAAACACCAAACTGTGCTAATATACACCCACAATGTCATGTAATACAGAAAAATTATAACCCCTTTATGTCCATACTGAAATCCCAGATGGCCAGACAGTGATTCGCCTAAAATCTTAGTGTCCGAGACACTGTGAGCACGGAGACTGTAGTGTGCACAGCAACAGTACTACCTGTTGTCAACTAGGTGGCAATTTAACACCACTGTCTCACTTCACACAAACCTTGTTCATTATCTAAGAATTACTTTTGGAGAGAAATGGCATATTTTCATTGTTACTGCCGTATATTATTATATGCTCTTGAAAATAAGAAATAATTACCAAACTTAGTTCCTAATAGCTTCATAGAAACAGTAATACTAATAAATTCACATACAGTCTGGAATTTTTGTATTTAAAACATATGTATAAACATATATATATATATATATATATATATATATATATAAATGCATTTTACAGTGAACGCAGTATGCAGTAGGCTATGCACACGTGACTCGCCATTCCCGCATCCGCGCCCGCCTCATGCTTGCGGCTGACTTGATGGATGCCCGGGAAAACACATCAGCAGTCGGGTGCCGAGAAA
>NW_015631074.1:1112975-1114207 GCF_001515625.1 Sinocyclocheilus rhinocerous | reverse complement strand
AAGTGAAATGAGTAGAGGCTTGGACCCGGAAACAGCAGTCCTTACGTCATACTCAGTACTGCCGCTCCCTATATGCAGAGTAAGCAGCTTGCGTAGGGCACCAACTCCCAGGGGGGCACCATCCCAGTTGCTAAAAAAAAAAAAAACTTTCGTTCTGTATTAATATGAACATATACATAAATAAAAATAAAAATATAAACATATATATATATATATATATATAAATGCATTTTACAGTGAACGCAGTATGCAGTAGGCTATGCACACGTGACTCGCCATTCCCGCATCCGCGCCCGCCTCATGCTTGCGGCTGACTTGATGGATGCCCGGGAAAACACATCAGCAGTCGGGTGCCGAGAAAAAAAAAGACAAAAAAAAAAAGAATAAAAGCCCAAGATGAAGCCCGTGCATCACTTTCAGTTACGTTCATAATTATGTGAAATCTTTTTTTTTCTTCCGGTGTATTGACTTCCACGGTTTAATTGTTCACCACAAGACTAGTAATGTGCACAAAAAAAAAAGTAGGGTCATTTTTGATTTCATGATGAATACCATTGGCAAAGCTTCCACATGTATACTGCCATATAGATATTTTAATATCTTAATTTTTTTTTCATCCATTTTTTTTCAAGGCAATCATTATTTCAAGCTTTGAATGGTTTAATCCAAGTCTTCTAAAAAGACACGTTCGCTTTATATGATGAACAGATTTTAATACAGGCTTTTATGCACATACATAGCCTACATTGATCAATTACCATTACAAAAATCTCAATCTTAAACGTTTGCTCATTCTGTGTATTTGTGTCTTTAAAATAGGGTAACTGTGTTGCAAAAGCTTACTGCAAAAGGAAGCATGATTTCAAATTTGATTTCAAACTGAATTGAATTTACAAAAAAAGACAAGTACACATTCAGTAATAAAATTATAAAACAAATGACCTCAATTCAGTTGAGATACTCGAAATATGACAATACTGAATTTTCATAGGCAGTGTTTTAAGAGCCATATATGTTTTTTATTTAGATAAATGGAACATCAGCTTTGACCTGTAATGTCTGTAGTGATGCAGTTAGACCGACTAGGATATTTATATGTACAAATCATACAAATATCCCATTTTGAAACATTTCTAGCATAAACTTACATTGTAAAGAAATTAAAGTTCCATCTTTGATTGTTGAAAGACTTGCTGGTGCATTTCACTTACAGCCAATAAAATTTCCAGTAG
>NW_015631074.1:1089245-1112054 GCF_001515625.1 Sinocyclocheilus rhinocerous | reverse complement strand
ATAAGCAGTGATTTAAGAGCCATATACAGTATGTTAGGCCTATTTATTTAGATAAATGGAACATCAGCTTTGACCTGTAATGTCTGTAGTGATGCAGTTAGACCGACTAGGATATTTATATGTACAAATCATACAAATATCCCATTTTGAAACATTTCTAGCATAAACTTACATTGTAAAGAAATTAAAGTTCCATCTTTGATTGTTGAAAGACTTGCTGGTGCATTTCACTTACAGCCAATAAAATTTCCAGTAGCATTTTCATCGGTCAGGCGTTGATCTATTCTTTTGTCAAAGTTTAATCCAGGAGCAGAGAAATAATTTATATTTTAAAAGCACGGAGAGATCACGATTGCACACAGTCTGCGCACAAGCAATATCGGAGTGAGAGGACAGGCAGTTCATTTGTATAAGTTAGGCCTATTTGAGAGCTCGCATCCAGTTTTCTGTGATTACATGACTGTGTTCTCATGTTACAATAAAGCGCTAGCCACATTTGCGCAGGAATGATTATAATTATGCGGAATACCTGCAATCCCGCGCAAACATTCAGACTCTGTAATTGACAGGAGGCGGACGCGTGTCAAACTCGCTGTCGGAGCAGAGAGACGCAGCTTGTATCGGTGTATATACGTTAGATAGGCCTACTGTGGAACCGTGTCAGATATTTCAGAATCTTTATCAAACTATAGATATTTATGATAACACTTGCCATGTAGTTAATTTCTTCAAACTTTGAGTCCATAAATTACCCTGAGCTCCCTCACTGTCTGATCAGCTCTTCAAAACCTGCTGCATCGGCGGCTTTTCCCGGTTCAGATATCAGGGCTTTTATTGGTCCCTTTACCTTCGGATATCTTTATTGGCTACTGAAGTGTTGTCAGAGGTTTGAATATTATGCTGCGTTCACGCCATATCGTAATTAACGTTACCGTAATTTTGAGACGACAGCAGGTGATGTTCAACTCGGAGCTGTTCACGTCCTCGGACTCTGAATTATGCTTTTCTATGGCAACACTATCAACGCCTAAACAGAGCCTTCTGTGGTCAGGTGGTACAGCGGTCATGTGATACAAGTCGTAGCTCTCAGAAAACGTCTCCGGTTACTATCTTAACCTCGGTTCCCTGAGAGCGGGAACGAGACATCACGGAGACATTTCTCCGTTATGGGAACTCCTTCCCTTCCAACCTTCCCTGAAGTCCTATTGGCTCACGCCAGTCCAAATGACTGGCCAATTGTCGCAAAGTATGCAAATCGCATGCAAATACTGACATGCTCGAGAGGCAGTATAAAATGCTGTGCATGCGACAATGTCGGAATCTGATACTGAACGCCGCTTAGCTGGTCGAGCAGCAAACACGGCGACCTCCGTGATGTCTTGTTCCCGCTCTGAGGGAACCGAGGTTACGATATTAACCGGAGACGTTCCCTCTCGAACTTTCACGAGACATCACGGAGACATTTCTCCGTTATGGGAACGACATTCAATCCCGCCATGAGAGAGGCTACGAGCAGCCTGAACAAGTCACATACTCAGCAAAGATAGAACACACAATTCCCACAACCAATAGCGACGCTTGTTAGGCGGGCTTGCAGCTGATAGGTGGAGATAAGCCAATGAGCGTCTAAAGCCCAGGTATACGAAATTTGCATATCTGGTCAGTTATAATGTATGGTGTTCTGAGAAACAGGGCAGAAGCAACAACAACCACAGTATTGTGAGGGGGCGCTGCACAGAGATAACTGTGTAAAGCAGCAGTTTAACACAACATGATGATGGTACACCAATCGAATTAGACATTGAAGAGCAGGAGCTGCACTGAGTACAGGGCAGACAACAGCACCAATAGCATATAGGGCTGCGCAGAGTAATTACTGTGTGAGGCCGCAAACACACATGAATAGAGGTAGCATAAACGTGAATCAGCCACTCACCGACAGCATTTGGGAGGCTAAGAACTGAACGTCCAGATTGTAAAACCTGGCGAAGGTATTCGGAGAAGACCAGCCGGCTGCAAAGCATATATCCTGAATAGACATACCTCTCGACCACGCCCAGGAGGAGGCGATAGCTCTTGTTGAGTGGGCCCCTAATGTGCAAAGGACATTCCTAACCTTGGCTCGTATAACAGCTGATAGCGTCCACAATCCAGTGGGAAAGCCTCCTTTTTTACACGGCCCAGCCCTTTGCACAAGCACACGAAAAGCTGGTCAGATTGCCGAAAGCTGGCCGAACGGTCAATGAAAATACTCAAAGCCCTGATGGGGCACACCAAAATCTGAGCGTCCGCATCACGCGAGGTCGATGACTCAGAAGACAGGGCAGACAGCGAAACAGTCTGCGCTCTATAGGGGGTAGATAGTGATTTAGGCACGTAGCCCGGTCTTGGCCGGAGAGTGACGCTGCAGTCACCGGGTCCGAAGCGAATACAATCGCTGTCCACAGAAAACGCATGTAAATCCCCTATGCGCTTAGCCGAAGCGAGGGCAAGAAGAAGTGCAGTTTGAGAAATAGCTCCTTCGAATGGTGGCTGTGAAAGAGCTCTTAACACCACCTCTAGGTCCCAGGGCGGAACTGAATGCGGACACGGGGATGCAATCTCCTAGCTCCCTTAAGAAAACTCTCGGAGAAAAGCATACAGCCTGGCTGCTGGCCAGTGCGATGTCAGAGCGTCCCCTTCTAGTGGGGAGTGAGACAGGAAGAAGAACAGCGGGCAGTACGCATTCTCGCTCGTGGCGAACAGATCCACCTCCGCTCTCCCGTAGCGGGTCCAAATAATCCGAACTGACTCAGGATGCAGTCTCCACTCTCCTTGAGGAATCCCCTTCTTCAAAAGCATTTCTGTCCCACGGTTCAGGAGACAGGGGATGTGCGCTGCTCTGATGGAGAGAAAGTGACGGTCCGTCCATAGCAGGAGATTCACTGCCTGCTTGTACAGAGCCTTGGATCGTACGCCTGCTTGGTGATTTATGTACAAAACCACAGACATGTAGTCGGTGCGAATCAGTACATGTCGCTGTTCCAGCTGCGGCCGAAAATCCTTTAGAGCTAAGAACACTGCTTCCAGCTCCAAGCAGTTTATGTGCCACCGGCTCTGAGGTTCTGACCACAGCCCTGAAGCCGGCATGCCCTCGCGCACTGCTCCCCATCCACGAGTTGATGCATCCGTCGTGACCACGACACGTGACGTCACCAAGCCCAGGGGAACCCCCTTGGTTGAAGAGATCTTTGCGCCACAGCCTCAGAGCTTCGATGCAGCCGTGGGAGACCGCGATGCGCAAACGGTCCGAAGTCCACGCCGTCCAAGGGACTCGAGATTTCAGCCATAACTGCAGCGAGTGCGTGTGTAGTAAATCCAGATTACATACCGCTGATGCCGCTGCCATCAGTCCCAGCAGCCTCTGAAATTCCTTCAAGTGAACAGAGCAGCCCAGTCTGAAATGGCGCAGGGAAGACAAAATGCAATGGCTGCCGAGCACGCATCTCCACTGAGTCGAAGCACACTCTCAGATACGTTATAGCCTGACTCGGGGCGAAAATGCTCTTATGCACATTCACACATAGCCCCAAGAACTCCAAGTGGCGAAGCAGTTTGTCTATATGGCTGGCTATAGTGTGTCCCATGACTGAGCTAAGATCAGCCAGTCATCCAAATAATTGAGAACGTGCATCCCGCTGGCTCTGAGGAGGGCGAGGGCTGCGTCCATGCACTTCGAGAAAGTGCGCGGGGCCAAAGCCAGCCCAACTGGGAGAACAGAGTACTGGTACGCTGTGCCCTCGAAAGCAAATCTCAGAAAGCGTCTGTGATGCGGTGCTATCTGGATGTGAAAGTACGTGTCCTTTAAATTCACGGACGCAACCAGTCCCCGGGGTGAATTGGCGCCAGGATCTGTTTCATCGTTATCATCCTGAACGTACGCTTGCAGACCGCTCTGTTGATGGGCCTGAGATCTAGAATCGGGCGGAGTCCTCCATCTCTCTTGGGCACCACAGAATAGCGGCTGTAAAACCCGCTCTCCAGCTCGCTCGCAGGGTCTCATTCTATCGCTCTTTTTTTCGAGCAGGGTCTCAGAACCAGGGCATGTCGAGGCAATGCTAGAGACTGCACCACGCCATTGAAACGGGGTACTCTTCCCTCCTCTCTGGGCTGTCAGGACGACGGCTTGGCAGCTGACGGCAGGCGGGAGTCACGACGTGGGCTCCTCTGCTTGCCGTGGCACCTCATCCCGGGTCCCTTTACACTTTTTTTCCCCCCCGCACATCCGGGTCCTGGCGAGGGGCAGCAGCAGTCGCGGTAGCGGCTGAGGGCCTGGTGTCCCTGCGCTGCGATGAGCCGTGCGCCAAAGAAGACCTCGATCTCGTGGTCTGCTGCTGGAAAGCGCGCCTTGGCATAATGTGGCTCATAGCTTTGGCGCGCTTTTTAACCCGTGTGGGCGGCGCAGAGCTTTGGCATGTTTTTTAACCAGTGTGGGCGGCGGCATCTGCGCCTGTCACTACAGACTGTGAATGGCTATACGACCTAGTTGAACACCACTTCGTAGGGGCGTTAACAACTGACGTAATAGTCCAGCGAAATCTGGAAGGCTGATAGGACGCACGCCGGGGCATCGTGACTCCTCGCCTTCGCACGCTTTTCCACACAGGGGCATCAAGTGACTCGCTGCCGCTCTGAGGCGGGGGCCGCACATCGCCTTGAATGAGTGAGAGAGCGGAGTCCTCTAAACACGACAGCCGCTGATGAGGGGCTGGTATCGTGTGAATAAGTGACCAGTGTCTTCCAAACATGGCAGCCGCTGATGAGGGGCTGGTATCGTGTGAATGAGTGAGGAGCCAGTGATTGTGCTTTGCACACGGCAGAACAGCGCTCTGAGGCGGGGGGCTGCACACTTAGACAGTGGGTCGTGCGGCATCTGCGGCGACATGAGAAACCTTAGCTCCAGTATCTGCACTCAGCTTTCTGCTCCGCCATGGAAGGGGGACGTGAGAAGCCGGGCTGATGTCCTGCAGGTTCGATGGGTGAGAGGAATGTGGACATTTTGTCGGCATGAGCTCATCACCAGAGTCCTTAAGGTCCACCACTGATCGAGAGCAAACGGACTCATCTGGCATCTGAAGAAAAATGTCATACTCACCTGAACGCTGCAGAGGAGCGGCAATCCAGGTACCGCCCTCTGATGAGCGAACCTCAACAGTGAGCTGTTAATAGTTTATAAGCCATATGCTTAGGCTGTTCAGCAAAGTGAAGGAGAAGATTCTGATGTAATTGTCACGTGCACAGCATTTTATATTGCTTCTTGAGCGCATCAGTATTTGCATGTGATTTGCATACTTCGCGACAATTGGCCAGTCATTTGGACTGGCGTGAGCCAATAGGACTTCAGGAAAGGTTGGAAGGGAAAGAGTTCCCACAAAGTAGAAATGTCTCTGTGATGTCCCGTGAAAGCTCGAGAGGGAACTCCCAGTTCACAAGTTGTAATTACGAGTTCTACGAGGACGTGAACGCTTTTTACAAGTTGGAATCTCGTAATTACGGGAATACCGATATGGCGTGAACGCACCTAGAATTCAAATTGTGGGCGTACTCAGTAACGAACTATGATTTAAAAGTAACGAAGTAGATTATTTTGCTTAATTTGTACTTAAGTACAAGTAAAAGTACAGCTTTAAAAATATACTCAAAAATGTACAAGTACCCGAAAAAACTACTTAATTACAGTAACGTGAGTAGTTGTAATTCGTTACCTCCACCACTGTATTTAGCCAAACAAATCCAGAACATTCATTTAATATTAAAGGCAATACCAATACCAAGCTTGGTATTCAAAACAAAAAACAAATTATACAGATTACTTCGTCAAGTTATTGCAAATGTTAACTCTTTGGGTGTGAAAAGTTTGTCTTGGTGTGGTAAAGTGTGTTATTTATGCAAATCAAGGCCTTCTCAAGAAGAATGAAGTTCACAGAAATGAGGAAATAGATGCGCGTGAGATATGCTGTTTAAGTTTCTTTAGTTTTCTTTGTTATAGGCTAAATGTCTGGACGGTCATTTGCATTCAGGGAGTTTACATTGACAAGAACAGGGATGCTGACGTGAGGACAGGAGTTGTTTCACTTCCTTGCACAAGAAAATTTTGTTAAGAACAAAAGTTCCTGCGTGTGGACAGCTGTTTCTAACTATACTGATGGCATTTTAGTGTATCTTTTTTATTTTTAAATACCATCATGTAGGTTTATGACAACATGTTCACACCTGGTATTAACATCCATTTCAAATCCGCCATTGCACGTGACACCACCTCGTGGTTATTGTTGTTTGCTTTTTTTATACAAGCAACAGAACAGAGAGAGAGAGAAAAAAAATTGGTTGAAAAGGGAATCAAAAGCCAGAAACTGCCCTGATATCATGAGATGTGATGTCAAAGGCAGAAATGTACTTGCTTTTATGCCCTCCAAAAATAATCGTGCACTGGTCAAATATATACAATAATGTAATATTAACAATATATGTAAGGCATTCAAAAACGCATGTGACTACGCTGCATTTGTAGATAGTATCTGTCCTGATACATCCAATACATCATTAAAAGATATCCTACTCACCTGTCAATCAACAACTGAGCTAAAATATGAGAGACACTACCCCTGAAATCTTAATACCAAGTATAAGAAACCTAAATGATAGAGTGAAGTTCTCCAACCCTCCACCACTGGATGGCAGTGTGCATCCATGACTGTGTCTATTCACTTACCTTGACTAATTTTGCGTTTTTGCCACTGTGGGTGACCTGTGTTTTTTACACATCTGCATGAACCCCCTCGTCCACCTTTTAAAAGGGTCATCAGCCACATTTTCTCATTTTGAGGCCTGTGATTATTAGTGCAACAGGACTGGGCTTAAATCAGCTTCTTCAGGAAATATATATTAAATATGTTTCTCGAGCTCTCTCTTGCCGAAGGTTACAACATGGTGAGGCAAGTTCGCCAGGGCTTATTTTTGATTGACAGCTTCCTAACAAGGACAGCCTAAAGCGACGGAGTTGCGCCCTGAAGCCCCTCTCCTCTCCCATGATGCACCAGAGGGCACAGGGCTGTGTGTGATGTGTTTGTCTTTATCCTGTTCCACCTGCACACACACACAGTCAGAGGGGTATACATGTGACATTACAAATATGAACTTTCACTGTTTCTCATCAGGGTGGATATGATGATAAAGAGCCATTAAAACACCTTCCTCTGTCCTCTGACTGGCTACATGCCATGATATAGATAAAAACTACTACAGACCTGTCAAAGTGCCATTATGTATACAGACCTGCTTACACAGATCTGACATTGTGTATTTACTGGTTCCCAAGGGAATGAGAATCTCATCAACACTGAACATCGAGCCTTGTGTATCTCTAAAATGAGTTGAATTTTCTAAGGAGGTAGCCATGGCACAGTTTTGAGGGCCAAGAAATGTCCTATCAGCTGAAGAGTTCCTCGGTACAACATTAACACAGCTGTAGCATATGGTGACAGTATCACAAGCACCACAAATGAACATAGCTGACCAGTTGGACATGGAAACCAAGAGTACCTCATTGTCGACATACCTTGGAAATCCATTCAAACAAGAGCTAGAGGTGGTCATTAAAATTCCAGATCAAAGGATACGTTCATGTCAACGCCATCATTTCCAACACAACAACAGACCTTATTCATGTGTGGTGCTAATCAAGATGCGCCAATGCAACAAAGCACTCAAACATCAACTTCTAGTTCTTCTAGGACCAAAGAAATGGGGAAAAGAGCAATTGAATGTGAAAAAGAATGAGAGGCAAAGAATATACCACAAGGGATACCAAACATCTTGAATGCACTTTGATGTATACATCTATTTTTAAATATATACATACTATTGCGCTCTCCTGGGCTGCACTATAATATTCCTGACCAAACAGCAGGTATGCTAGCAGACTCTCCAGAGGTATTCATCTTCTATATCTTCTGACAAGGCAGCTCTACTCATTCAGTTCTTCCCCATTTCTCGCTCTAGTAAAGGTGGAATGTGTCAGTCAAAAGCAAGCGTACAGTGCAACACGCACATTATTCTTACGTTATCTATAGCAAGTAATTCATACACCTTCCACTGATCATTAGAAATATCACGTGTCAGATTAGTCAAGAACCTTGGAACATTCATCAGCTAATCAGAATCAAGATGAAATGACTTGATGGCAACATTTACAAGTTCTATTTACGTGCTTGTTATGTTAAAATGTTTGTTAGCTTACTAATCAGTAGAGTAAGATATTATTGCTAACAAAATAAGCGAGGTACTGGGAAAACATTCCCTGGCTGCCCGAGGGATTTGGTAATAGAATTCTCCTGACTGGATGACATATCAGAGATGAAACAGGGACACCGACCTAATGAGCAGCAGCTAAAGACTAGAATAAACTAATGCGTTTGTTCTTTGTCATGGCTAAAGCTAACATATATTAGCTTATGATATCACCTTGACTAGTATGTTAAAACTAAGACAGGAATTCTTTGTACTTGGAAAGTAAACTACATTGAATTTAACTTTCATATCTCATAATAAAAACACCTTATAATCTAATAGAGTTTTTATTGTCTGGCCTTGAGTATTTTCCCAATTAGATACACTAGGAAACAAGTTCACATATTAAAACTCCTATTTAACGACATCATTACAATAAGGACAATAATAAGAAGCAAGGCCTACATCAGAAACTTGGAATGGCAAAGCATTCCCCCAAGAAATATCTTTTTTTGGAAAGATACATTGGCAGCACCCCAGAGATTTGGCTCTCAAAAGCTAGCCACACACAGTATGCAGCCTTTGTTCCACTGAAAGCATTTGTCTTCAGTGCAGCGCAAAGAAGAGGGGTTAAAATCCAATTCAATCGATACCACTGGAGACGTACGGATACAAACAGAGGCTAAGGACCCCTCCCCTTCTCCGGTTGAAAGTTAAAATAGAATAAAATGTTGAAATGCCTTTGAAGTTTCAATACCAAACCCTGAACAAGTCAATACTCACCGTATTGTTACAGATACCAAGAAATTTCTACAGAAATCCACAGAAAAACAATGACAGTCCTACCTACATATTCACATTGAGATGTTAAATGTTGTCTACTTGTACAAGGTAATGTATTTCTGAACAATAAATGGTGTTTTAAACATTCGCAGGGAACTATTAGAGACTTAATGTTCACCAAAAGTGAGGGTAGGTGGTCCCTGAGGGGGGATTGCAATCCCAATGTAAAATGATGTGAAATTAGATGACTGTCCCACCACTAGGACCAAAACCCAACATTCACCCTCCATTCTCTTACCTTACCACCTTCCCTCCAGGTTAACCCTGTGTGTCCCAGCTAATGAGGAGTTTCCGTGGCCTGCTGAGCTCCCGGGATGGGATGGAGCTTACCCCCGGTGTGGGACTGGGGGAGCGGGACGGTAGAGCACCGGTGTCAGCCTCCGCTTCGCTGCACATACATCATGCCGGTCATTAGCGGAGGATCAGGCTGGACCTTTGGCCAGCACGCCACTGGCGGCAGGGAGGGGATGGCCATAAAAAACCCCAGGCTCTGTCACTCATTGTCACTTACAGCGAGAATTTATCAGGGCCTCTGCCTGCGCACCGATGAATAATGAATGAGGTTCTGGGGCTTTGCCTTGACGCTCGGGTGCTAATGGGGCCGGAAAGCTGCGGCAGGACCATCCTTTGTGCCGGGAGGTTGCACTGTCGGGGTACGGACTGGCCTCTATTGGTAGGCGAGCCTGGCCATAATATCACACATTCACAGTGAGGTCTGCCCCTTCTTCTCGATGTCCATGCCTGGAGCACCTTCTAAACCTTGGGTAGTTTATTCCGTAACACCAAAGGTGTAAGGAAGTTTAACACCAGTGCCTATTTAAGCAGTATTAGAGCCCTCGGTTTCGGAAGTGTCAGAATTCTTGTACAAGTAGTGCGTGTTGACATTCCCTTGTGTTATTGGGCATGACACTGGATGAATGTTGTTATTTTGACATAAAGCTGCTTAGGGTGGCCTAAGAGGAGTTAAAACTTACCCTTGAATATAAATATGGAAGCACTTTTGCCTTCAAGATCTGTATTCAGGGAAGAGTAGTTTATCCCTCACTGGGCGCTTTAGGACAGACTCATAAAGACTAGCATATTGCATCAGTTGTGAGTATCCTCTAATAAAAGAAAGCATTTTTAGTTTTAGGGCAAAGACTTGATTCATATCCAAAGAGCAATGATAAAAAAGCTCCGTTTATTTTACTCGTTAATTCCGAACAAACTCAAGACGAGATGAACACATCTGACAGCTTGGGACCTTTGTATATCTGAAGAAGCAGATAAAGAGATATGAAGACACTTCAAAATCTATAAATGATATCCCTGTGCTATACTATCGACCTTGTTTTGCATGTAAACAGTGTGAAATGTAGGAAATACTGTCGCAATCAAACGTGTGGAGTTGTGCACCAAAACTTCTTGTGAGAAAAGTTTGCTTTCTGGACCGAAAAGGACTGCTCAGTTTACACACTTTTGATACTGTAACTAACCATAAAACTCTACGCTCCTGATGAAATAAAGAGTTCAAATTCAGTCTTAAAGTCTTGGAGTGAAAGAGTTTTTGATTTATTCAGAGAAAGATTTTGGGGCGAAAAAGACGAAACTATAAACAAGCGAACATTCTGAGCTTCTGCCACACTTTCTTCCTGTCAAGTCTCAGAGAACTTTCAGCTAATTACGAGCAAAGCCCCACACCACAGAGAACTTGCATCCGTCGCTGTCTGAGGATGACAAAAGGCTTAGAGGGGGCAAGAAACAAACAAACCCCAGAATAAGAAAAAGGCTTTCCAGCTAGCTGCATGGGCGACGACAGCAACATCTAATCAGTTTTTTTTCTCTCTCTCTCTCTCAGAGTTGCCTTCAGCGTCGCATCCAAGGCGCAGTTCCTCTGATCAGCGAGCGAAGGGGCTCTCCCACTGCGCCAGTCTCCTGTCCTCTGAACCACGGGTCAGTCCTTGGTGAGTAGCCTTGCTCCTCCATCTCCATCTATGGTGGTGCATCCCGTCTTCATTACCATGCAGAGACACATGCCGGGGGTAACTGCACCCCAGGACTGCCTGGAGGGGCTGCGCTCTATCCGGCTTCCATCGGGAACTCCTGCGCTGCTGGTTGCCGGCGAAATGGGAGCGCAGGATGGAAACGCAGTGCATTAAGTGACTCCGTGCCTCAGGGTCAGAGAGGAGGCGATGTGGCATCTCTGCCGAGCGATCGTAAACAAGCAGAGGATGTTAGATCTCTTCATCCTATTCAAATGCTTTATTATGCTGATTTTTGAGCAAACTGTAAACTAATCAGGGCAACTTTTTACCCGTTCTCGCATGCACACAGGGGGAATTGTCGGAAAGGTTAGGCGCTGAGAGTCAATTCTGGTGCCTCGCCTCAAACTTTGCACTCTCTGGATCATTTCAAACAAACACAGGGAGAGTCCGAGGCTCTGTTGCGGTGGAAGAGATTTCATGCGGCATACTTAATTGGAAGGGGGTTGGTGGACCATTGCGAGGAATATTCACATTCAGTATGCACATTGGAACCGAAGCTGTAAATAGTTAATTATGACTCTGTATGCAAATGTTGGCCTTTAAATGAATTCAAGGAATAATTTCCATGTTCATGTATTTGCATAAATGCATATTACATGCATTTCACACTCAACACCTCAAAATGTCATAAAGAGTGATAAAAATTTTAGTTGAAATCCAATGTATTAACTTGCTATACCTCATACAGTTCACAGAATGGATCCTGAGCACACACAAAAACACAAAAGTATCCTGTTTATACACTACTACAGGTTTCAGTATTTTTACATATTAACATATGCATTATACATTTACAATTATATGTAGCCTACTGTACATTAGAATTAAG
Organism: Sinocyclocheilus rhinocerous; assembly: GCF_001515625.1. NCBI lineage: Eukaryota > Metazoa > Chordata > Actinopteri > Cypriniformes > Cyprinidae > Sinocyclocheilus > Sinocyclocheilus rhinocerous. The sequence goes on along the minus strand of NW_015631074.1, from coordinate 1,100,090 downwards.
TAAAAAAAAAAAAGGTCAAGGGTGATTAAACTGCCCTTACATCATAATGAAAATGACTCAATTTTAGTTTTAAGTAGTTTGCAGTTACTCAAGTAGTATCTTTGTAAAGACCTAAAATACAAATATTTTAACAAAATTTCCTCATTGCTTATTATTTTAAAAACATGTCTGTCAAATCAAACTCATGTGGTGCAACCAACGTGCAGGATAACATATCTATATTAACATAAAAATAAAACATAAAATAGAAATAGACATCTAAAAGAAAACAGGCAATGATCTTCAGGAAATTACACATCACTATAATTATACATAGTAATTTCCAATTTTCTTCAAAGTAGTATTAAAGTTTCGAAACAAACTTTAGAAATCGACATGAATATATCTTGGCACGTTTTAAACCAGATTTTTAAAAAAAAAAGTTTTTCCTTTCTTCACTTTGGACACTTATTTTTCAAAACAGAATGCCCCCTTAAAATTGTTAAATAAAGTGATCCTAGAAGCAACTAAAATCACTGCAATCGACCGATGCAAAGAAATGGACTTTTCAATGTCATTTTACCCAACACAAACAGTGATCCTTCGCAAATTCTTCACTGATCACCAATTGCATTGAAGATCCAACACATTATTGTTATCCTTATTCCTGGTGGGCTGGTCTTAAGACAAAGCCTGAGCTCTGGCTGACAAGAACAGGTAGAGAGGAGGCGGGGGAGGGAAAGCAGGCGGCTAGGACAACTGTGTTAATTGGACTTTACAGTAACAGTGTGACAGGTGTTGTTTGGAAAAGAAAAAAAAAAAACACTCGCCGAGAGTTGGGAAAAGAACACACCGAGCCGTTTGTCAGGAAAAGGCAGCTCCATCCTCCCCGCAACCTTTTCCCTTGCTGTTTTCCCTCAAAATGAATGCTGTCTGCTTGTTTATCACTGACAAAACTCCAGGCCAGCATCCTCACACTTTTTTTGGCCCTGCCACAAGGAGGTGGGGCTAAGCCTCATTTTTAAGCACTCCCTCTGATAGAAGCCCACGTCAAGAGTAGTCCAACATGATGCCCCCCACCCTCATGCCTAGATATGCCGCACTTGTCATTTAGAAGAGAAAAACGAGGTGTTTTTACAGATGCGGCAGGTCATGCCACTTTGTTGTTTCGTTGCTGTCATAGCAAACTACTTTTAAAACTCAGGATGTCTTCTCTTGCGTTAAAAGCTGTCAACAAATAGAGCCGACAACAGCTCGCTTCCAGCATTCTCCCCAGGCAAAGGAATTGGTCCAAAACAGATGTTTCACCTCTAAATATATATAGTCTGTTGCAGTTGCTTGTGATGGAGTACATACCAAGTAATTTTGTCTGTCGGTACAAACTTCAGCTATCTCCAGCTGTGTTGCCGTCAACTCCAAACCACTTTGAACGTGATTTCAAAGCTGTATTCTTCTCAACGAAGGACTCACAAGGTCATCAGCCAATGAAAAGCATCTCGGCGGCTACTCTGCCGACAATTTCAGCCTTCCCTGCATCGCAGCCTGTCTTTCTTCTCGTAATGACCGGAGACCAGCGGTACATCCGCTGGCAGACAGTACAGAGGAAAGCGTGGGAACGTACAGGCAGACGCAGGCTTTTGCTTCGGCGTGCAGCGAGGCCACAGGTTTATGCAGGAATGCCTGTGGTCGCACGCTCACCGCGTAAATCAAGGCCCCAAAACAGAGCATTTCATTCAGTGAGGTTGGGGAGGCAAAGCTCTGAGGACGCCTGCATCTGGTAGCGTTTTTGATTTACTAGGGACCTGCACAACATTACAGCACTGGAAAACGGTGGGAGCCCGAGTCCAAAGGGCTCTAATGCGTAGGCGAAGGCAGTCTAAAGGATTCGGTCGTAGCGGTTGGCATCCAGGAGTGCTTTGCCATTTCAGAGGATATGAGACCATGAGTAAATGCGCTGGATTAAATGAGTTTTTCTGTATGAATCTGCAATAAAAAAAACTAAAAAACAAGCTTTCCAATGGGAGCAGAACTCGTGTCAGAGTAATAGCACTTGAAACGAGAATATCACATTATCACATCTGACATGTTTATGACATGGCAACACACAAACAATAAACTTACCTCTTTGCAGTACAAGCTGTAAAAATTAAAAGGAAAACACAAGTTCTGCATAATAATTCTACATAACATCATGCTACAAGCTCATTTTTTAATGAAGATCGAACTTCTCCAGACAAGACTGTACTTGATTCAGAAATCAACCTAAATGCAAATGATTAAAGTCCTTAAAGAAAAAAAACAAAGTGATGAAAAATGCAAACAAAACTGATTATTTATGGAGAACTTACCTTGACACATGGAAATCAATAATTTTTCTAAGATTTAAGAGAACTTTGTTTAATTTGCACTTTTTTCCTAAAATGAGATACGTTACATTTACATTTTTACATTGATTATTTGGAAGGTGCTTTTATCCATTATATTATACGTTATAGTCAGTAAAAGAGTAATATTAACAAAAATTAACAAATGTGACAACACAATATTACAATAACACAAAATTTAGTGCATTTTTAAATCAAAAGACAAAAACTATGCCTAAAACAAAAAGATGTGTAAAAATTTACACATTTATTTAAAATTTTCATTTGAGTACAATCTGACAAAATAACAAGCATGCCTTCAGTAATTCAAAAAAGTACTATAAACCGAATGAAGTGACAGATAAAATCCTAATAACCAAACAAATATGATCAGTTAATGCATTGCAGACTTAATTTGCATATTGCATATTTGCATAAAAAAATTCACATATCAATGCTTCACCATTACTATTTACATACAGCTTACACAATGAACCCTGTCTATCTCGTTAATTATTTTTTTCAGAATGATTTCAATTACTTTACACTCCAGATTGGAGTCCAAAAGAAAATAATGGCAAACATTCTCTCTTTTCATGCTTACTCAAGCAAGTCTATTTACTTTTTTTTTTTTTTTTTTCATTCACAGCTTGATGAAGGGAGGCAACAGGATGGGATGTGACATTTTGGTTGGAAAGGCTTTAGAATTCAAAGCAGCTGTGGGTAAAAAACCACCTGTAAAGACATTCTCTGGATCAGATTTCTTTTGAAACCTCAACCTAGCATTTGTTTCCAATAGTTAGTTTGTGAAAAACCCCAAAAGGTGCTAGAGATGCTTCCTTGGTCGGGCAAAATGGGCTAAATATACCAGGAGATGCTGTTCAAATGTTTATGAGTCTTGCTCAGAGGGTAGCCTTTTTTAACTTTGCTAAGGTTTACCACAGATGACCATGTATTTCCCCATGCTTCCTCTGGGAAGGAAAAAAAATGCTTAATACATAGAGTACATGGACAATAACACTGTGCATATGTTTGTGTAGTATGCCTACAAATGTCAGTTTGTAGATTACTGTCATGTAAGTAAATGGAAGTTTTAATGGTTGTTTTAACATGATTTTTAACAGAAAAAATTATCTTATGCGATTAAATGTTATTACAAATAATAACATTAACATATTCATGCATAATGACTTCAAAAAGGTAAAAGGGTTTAGAGTAACAGGGTTGACATTTTTAAGACTTATATATAAATATATATATATTTAAAATGGTAACAGAGGTGACATGTTACGACTAATTCCAATCTAAAAAGATTACAAAACGTAAGATAAAGCATTAAAAAATCAGAGACTTGCCTGTTTGCCTAAAATTAAATGGTAACAGGGTTGACAAAACTCCTAGTCCTTTCTCTCTCTCTCTCGCTATATATATATATATATATATATATATAAAATAAAGACAAAATGTTTAATATATATATACAAAATGATAACAGAGAAGACAAATAACTCCCAGTCCTTCAGTCTGTTAACAAACTATAAAAATATATGTAAAAAAGACAAAATGTTTATTTTTATTTCCATATATTTTATTTTCATAAAAAATGGCCAATATAGCAAGGCGATGTAAAAAACACCAGTGGAAACAGACCCAAAAAAAGAAAAAAAAAGAAAATATATTTATATATATTTTTTTGTTGTTGTTGATGCGTGTAGAAAATGTCTATTGTAACAAAATAAAAGCTGGAATCAGAAGTCTTTTTTTTCCCACTCGTATATGAGGGAAAAGCGTTTTGTAGAATGACCCAATAAAGAAGAAACGGAAAGTAAAAACAGAATCATTAACAATACATAAGGCAGAGTTTACTCGCTGTTGTTCTTCTTTCCTTAGAAACCGCCGTTCTAAGATGTTGCCAGATATAGCATTTTGGAGAAAACTTTTCAAATAAAAAAAAAAGAGCAATGGTTTGAATGGTGGATGTTTGGAGATCATCCCTTGATAATTCTTTTCCCCTCACAAACTAATTGGTTTAAAGTTGCCAAGAATGCGCCACAAGCTATTTCAAACCTGCGTGCTATTGATATTTCATGTTTCAAAGCACGAATCCTTTCAATAAAGAGAAAAAAATGCCTGAGATGCGCTAGCTATTTTCCTCCATGCGTGTCCACAGGGGGAAACGAACAGTGAGGAACCCGGATTCTGTCTACTTGTTTTTTTTTTTTGCCCCGACTATGACTTATTTGTTGTCCCAGCTGCACTCACAACTCCAAACTTGGACAAAGTTTGGCTCAAAGACTGTCACTCTCTGCTGACCACACAATCAGCCAATAAAGCGTCAGCTTCCCGGCCACTTCAAACGCCGAGAACAAGGCGAAACTCTCCTCAAGAACCAGAGCTAAAGAGAAACGGCACGTTTCTCTTGCCGAAATACAGAAAAAAAAAAAATCTATGAAAATGCTGCCAGCAGCTGAATCTGCTGCCAATGCAGAAGGGACATGTTACAAGTGCTGGTCCCTCTGGCAACAGACAGATATAGAGAGCTGAACCAAGCACCTGGATCTTAAGGAAAGAGAATATATTTGGCCTTGGTGCAAAAGGTAAAAACATCAGTCAGTTGGGCTTCTGTAGTGACATCTCTCAGTGTCTGTGCAGTCTGCCGACAAAGTGTAAAACTGATCAGTGTAACAACTAGCATACTGTTCAATAACTGGTCTACACCGCTTTAGAGCATGTTTTGCGAACAGCTAACAAAAATCTCAATTTCTGGAGACTAACTGATGCAATTCTTGGATGTAAAAAAACATGCTACCACATAAATCGGCACATTTTAATGGCTGTTCCAGTTATGAATGATTCAGGCCAACTTGCAAATGAATTACTCGGTCATAAATTGGCTTGAGAGACAATAAATATTTTCAAAAAAAGTGTAGCTACAAAAACATGCTAAAGTTCAAAAGTTTGAATTTTTCTGTTGAAAGAAGTCTCTTTTGCTCACCAAGGCTGCATTTATTTGATCAAAAATACAGTAAAATCAGAAATATTGTGAAATATTTTTTTTTTATTTGAAAGCAGTTTTCCATTTTAATATATTTAAAAAATTAATTTATTCCTGTGATCAAATCTGAATTTTTAGCATCATTACTCCAGTCATCAGTGTCACATGATCCTTCAGAAATAATTCTAATATGCTGATTTGAAAATTTAAATAAATGTCTTTACAGCCAATTTTAATGCATCACGAATAAAAATATTAATTTCTTTAAAAAAAAAAACGTACTGACTGTGAAATGTTATTTATATTTAAATTGATTTCTTATTGATCTTTTATAGATAACCCATAATAAAAAAGGGGCTTTGTTTTTTGTGTTTTTTAAACAAAATTCTGTACCATTTCAAACATTAACCATACAATGTGATTAAACGTTGCATTGCATTGCGTCATCTCAAGAAAAATAATACATTTTTGTGTTGGGACAATTACAATTTCAAAAAGGTAAAAGGATTGACAGTAATGGAGCTGACATTTTTTATTGAATTTGGCCTGGCTATTCCGAGACTAGCATATCTCAGAGGCGCGTGCGCTGCGCATACGTCCTGCATCATCCGCCGGAACGGATCCGTGTATGATAGATAATGGAAGTGAGAGAAAAGTGTTTATTACGTTTGAAATATGGATATTTTCCTTACAAAAACAAATGGATTTGCTACAGGAGGCCTTTTACGTTTTATTATGAATGCGCAAGCTTTATTTGACGACTTGTGGACTGTTCAACTGCAACACCCGCTGACTGCAATAATAGAGCTTGGAATAGCCTGGACAATTTTTTATATAACTCCGACTGGATTCATCTGAAAGAATAAAGTCATATACACCTAGGATGCTTCGAGGGTGAGTAAAACACAAGCTAATTTTCATTTTTGGGTGAACTAACCCTTTAACATTTAATTAAATGAACATTTAACATTTTATTAAATTTAAATTGAACAAATCCTGTGGTGAAACTACAAAATCCTTTTTTTGGAAAAGCTGAGTAACAGTATTAAATTTTTAAAAAAAAAAAAAAAAAAAAAATGGGACCAGTAGCGTAAATTTACTGCAAACGTCTGATATGAAATACTGATATTACAATGATCTATTATATTCCTAATATTTTTCAGGTATTCCATGACTGAAATAAAAGATTTTGAGCCCTAATTCCATTGTATAAACTCATTAGCAATGCCTGTTGTCTAACAATATGAAAGCTGCACCACAGAAAGAAGCCTCCATTCAGATCTATTACAATCAATGTAGTGCAGTTAGACTGTACCGCCACAAGATGGATACCTGCATCTGTTTTCTAAAAGCAAAACATACACTAAATGCTCAGACAACAAAAACAAAAAAGAATCTCACCAAAAGCCTTTTTTATAACTAATATCAGCACTAGACCAGTGTGGGTAAAGATAGCAGCTTACAACAAGCCCGATATCAATTGTGAGGTTTATTTAAGTTTGTTTTCGTTGTTCTGCCAGTTTCAAGGGAGCAATTTCCAGTGATGAAACTGAACTGCTCTCCTTGAGGAATTCATTAGAATGAGAGGAAATAGTCCCCTTGCCGATGCCTTTCCTGTAGGGAATAAGCCGGACGTGGACCCTGGGGCACGAGCGAGCGCGACACGCTGCCAGCTAATAAAGCTCAGGGCTAAGTGGAGACAGTCGCTAAAAGAATACAAATAAACAAGAGTGGGCGACGCTTTGGGGGATTGATTGGCATGTGCAATTAAAACGACTCGGAATATAGTTTTACGTTATGCAAATTTTGCATATACCTTGTCAATTCAAACTTTAAATAACCACAACACCAGAGAACAGGGTTTACGTCATTTAATTGTATTTATTTTTTTCATTTCAATTAGCATATAAAGAATTAATGTGCATCTAGAATGTTAAACATGTTCAAATAAACCGTCAAAAAAAGACAAATAAATAAAAAGTTGCCTTTCCTTCCCCTCCCAAATGATTTGGGTGAAAGTAGAGAGAGTACAGTCTGGCAGACAGTGAGCGTTTGATTCATGTGTGCTTTACCGCGGTAAAGGATCCAGATCTCGCTGGAACAGGCCTCGCGTGCCTCATCAAGATAAATACATACTATTATCGATAAGGCAACAAGCATAATCTGTTACGGTGCTAACAAAAGACGAAAGAAAAGGGTGATTATTGCAAAATACAGTAAAAAGAAAAAGGTAAACACTAAAAATGCTCTCGACTAAAGATACAAAAAAACATACCATTTTATACTTGGTACTATCACAGCAAATCATACTGTCTGCGAAAGGTGCTGCGTAATAGCTGCTGTCTGGATAGTATAACTTCATACGCTTGTGTAACTCATATTAGACCGAGTCTGCCAAAGATCACAAGCCACATTCTGGAAAGCAGCACAGGTCAAGACGTTTTGGTGAACGTAGCGGAATTGTACGGACTCGCACATTGCATTTGGAAAAAGTCGTTTGTAAACGTACCTCTTTCAGGATGCTCGGTTGTCGTAAACCGACTGAATGATGTAATTGTTGCCAATTCTGTATAAAAACGTGTTTTGGTTTACAGGAAGAAAAGGCACTGTTTTTGCGTTTTCTGAAGTACGAAACAAGGCACTATGAAAGATGTGTGACTATTTAAAAGATACTGCATTGCATGTTAGGCTTTTGCTTTGATTATTTATCAAAGTTCAAATATCAGCCGTGGAGGTGCGGATACTGGGAAGGATTTGCCTTTGAGAAACGTACTTCATCCTGAATGCATTGCACGAAATCTGGCGAACGCAAACGTATTGTCATGATCTATGATTTATTTAATGCATTTTAAAAGGTCTAAGGCTTAAAATCCTAAGAAGTATTGCAATAAATGTTTAGGTGCAGGAAGGACAGACAGGAGATAATTGGATTGAATGCATGTTTTTAAGGTTTAGATATGGACTACTTATTTAGTCCTTGGAAATTGCGACAAATACCACTATGATCTCATGCTCTTTTAATAGAACGACAAACCTCTGAAATTTCGAAAGGCAACAAAGTTGCTTTTTAAGGGGAATTTTAATTCTTTTTTTATAGATGTTTTTCTCGTAAGGTTTCGCTGTGAAAAAGTTCTTGGAACGGTTGTTGTGGGATTTTCAAAAGCATATCAGATTTACAATTCATGCTAGTGACAGAAAAAAACTAATGGAGGTAAATATGCAATCATCGCATGGTACCAACATCGGAAAGAGCAAAAATCAAGTCAAACCAGTTTACAACACTGCTTATTTTTCCTTTTTCTTCTTAGAAGTGCTATATGTAAAGGTCGGTTTTGTCTTTTTGACGTAGTTCTAGTAACCCAAAGGCCTTGCTTTGTGCCGTATGTTGTATTTTTTGTACTGAAAGATGCCAGGTTGCATTACGATGGAGCAAAACAAGCTTTAAATGACATTTCTGGGCCAGACGAAGGTCTTAAAAGTAGAAGCAAGAAGAATCGGGTAGCAGACTCAGTTTGCGATCGTCAAGGCGTGCATGTGTTTGGCGATGCCATATACGTAGGTGATGTCAGGCCTTTTCTCTGGGTCAGGGTTGATGCACATATCTACCAGTTTTCTCAGCTTGAGGGGGAAAAAAGATAAAAAAAGACAAAACGTTAATTCATCATACAGATCCATAATACAGAGCTCCACATAAAAAAAAAAAAGTGACAAGTGAGCCACTGAACAGTTGACAAATTACAGGTTTGCTCAAAGTTTTTGAAAAGTGGTTTATTTCATCCTGATTATATTGGTGCCAAAGCATCAGTGTGAGTAATGTTTTTCAATAAGGTTCCATTTTGTTAACTATATTTACAAAAAATGAACGATACATTTGTTACAGTATTTATTAATATTTGTTAACATTAGTTAAAATGTTAAAAATACAACTCTTCATTGTTAGTCCATGTTAGTTCAGGTTCATTAGGTAACATAAATGGATACAACTTTTCATTTTAATAATGTATTAGAAAATGTTGGAATCAATGTGTGTGTGTGTGTATATATATATGTATATAATTATTCCCCAAAGTGAAGGCACTCAGGTAGAGAGGAGTTTGACCTAGGTTGACCCCAGAAGTACCACTCTGTGGGTCAGTGAGGTATGATCCAACCCAGAGCCTCCAGCCAATCACACAAGAGATGACAAATCTGTAGCCAATTAGAGTGCACGGCTGCGCCGGTGTGTAAAGTGTGGATTTCTTTGGTTTAGGAGGGTGTGTATAGTTTGCATTCCCACACACAAATTATATATATATATATATATATATATATATATGAATATATATATATATATATATATATAGACATAATATACATTACATATTTACTTACAAATGTATATATTTTCATATTTTTACATATATAAATTACAAAAATAATATAATATATGAATGTACACCAAGTTTTCTGGACTTTTGCTAATGTAGACTATATTTTATAATATAGTTAATTTAGACTAAATATTTTTAACATTTTGAAAAAATATTCAACGCACAATAAAACCTATAATGATAATAAAAATAATAAATATTATTATTATTATAAAAAATGTAGTAGAAAAATGAAAGAGCAATCTTTTTATAATGACAATAATAATAATAATAATAATAATCATCATTAAAAATAAATAAAAACCTATTGAAATTAATAATTTTAATTTTATAATTTATGCATTTAGCAGACGCTTTTATCCAAAGCGACTTACATTGCATTCAGGCTATACATTTTTTACCAGTATGTGTGTTCCCTGGGAATTGAACCCACGACCTTTTGCGCTGCTAATGCAATGCTCCACCACTGAGTAATAAATATAATTAAAATACACTTGTCATCACATGTACAACAGTTTTAGTCAGAGTCTGGAGCCCTGTATTAGTCATTGGGTTAAGACAAACAAGATGATTGATGAGGGCTGTCGCGATAACCGCAATATCGCAATACCGCGCTATTGATGAGCAAACCGCAGAGGAATGCAAGAACCGCAGCAACCGTGATTTTTGCGTGTTTTCTTTTTTCGTAAGGTTATGCCCTTCTCGTTTTACACTTCATGCATATGGACTGAATATTAAACAAGTTAGTAATGATAACAGTGTGTTAATGACAGTCCCTTTCCACCACCTTGTGGCGCAACACTGTAACTGTACTGACTGACAGCCCGTCTAGAACGCGCGCAGGTTGAAATATCAATAGAAAGTCTCTTGTCCAGTCAGATTAGAAAATCTGATTACAACTAGGCTAACTGTTATACATATAGGCTAACGATAGCCTAATGATCTTATTGTCAGGTTTATGTTCTGTTATGTGGACCGGTATTTTGTCATCCTCTTCTGTGTACTTCACTTCCTGTTTCAACGCTATTTGGTTTCGGTTTCATTGTCTTCTGAATATGACCTCGTTAGTTATATCGTAACACATACACACACAAATTATATTTATATTATATATATATATATTATATATATATATACA
>NW_015631074.1:1074538-1089158 GCF_001515625.1 Sinocyclocheilus rhinocerous | reverse complement strand
TATATATGTGTGTGTGTGTGTGTTTATATATATATATATATATATATATGTGTCTGGCGATAATACTGCATACCGCGCTATTGAGCCACTCAAAATTACCGCAAGGGAAATTCCCTCACCGCGACAGCCCTATGATTGACAAAAATGGCAAGCATTTCAGAGCTCAGTGAACAGGAGAGCCGAGGGATATGCTTTAAGCAATGTAACTTCCTGCAAGAAGCCCTCTGGCCCTGCGAATGTTTGTTAATTCTCCGCTACAAACATTCTAGACCAAAAAAACAAAACAAAAAAAGTCAGGTCAGGGACGCGATTGAGAGTCGTGATGCTGCACTGAGAAATAAACTGAGCCCAGACAAGCAGCAGCAGCAGCAAAATTAAAAGTGGGGGGAAAGGGGAAAAAAAAGCGGAAGGAAAGAAAATGCCCCTGTGTCGGATCACCATGGCAACCGCCTCTCTTGCCGGGGCCTGGCTGCTGTTGCATGGCGCGGCGTCTCCTAATCAGCCCGGCATGTGAAATGCAAATGCAGACAGTCTGAGAATTAGTGGTGAAGAAATGGGGGGCGGCGGCATTGGGGGCGAGTAAGGATGCAGATATGTAAAATATTCAAGCTTTTGCACGAGAGAAATGCGGGGGGTTCGATGGTCTCGGGTTTTTTCCCCCCGTTTTAAGGGGGGCTGTCTGTCAGGTGAGATACAAGGAGACAGTAAATGACACACCAAAGATGAACGGCTGACACTTTTTTGCCTTTCGCCTTCAGGAGCATTGTTTACATGTAGACAGGGAGGGAGGCAGGCCTTCCTGCAGCTCTGGAAAGCTGAAGGAAGTGCTGAATGGAGGATGAGTCGTGCCAGGCTTGTAAATAATAATAACGGCAGCTTTGGTCGGACGTGCTGGATCTATCGGAGGATTTCGATGGCTGACATCAGAGAGTGACAGCATGTTACGAGGAAAGACCAGCAGTGCTGGAAATTCACCAGCTGGTTTGGTGATGGTCTACTTGATGGACTAGTATGAACTTGCTGTTCACAAGCATGGGAACTACAAGTTAGACACTGCTAACTAGTTTAAAAATGTAATTATGTCATCATTTTCTCACCTTCATGTTGTTCCAAACCTGTTTGACTTTTAAAAAACGACCCAGTGTTTTTTGTACATACAATGAAAGTCAATAGGGTCCAAAGTTGTTGTTTTGGACCCCACTGACTTTCAATGTACGGACAAAACTGTTGGAATATTCTACAAAATATCTTGTCACAAGAGTGATAGAGAGTAAATAAAGACAAGATTGACATTTTTGGGTGAACTATCCTGTTAAGGACAACAACAGAACGGATGCTCCATGTGATGTAGTCACAACAATTAAAGGAGAACTTAAAATTTCCTGATAATTTACTCACCCCCATGTCATCCAAGATGTTCATGTCTTTCTTTCTTCAGTCGCAAAGAAATTAAGGTTTTTGAGGAAAACATTCCAGGATTTTTCTGCATATAGTGGACTTCAATGGGGATCAGTGGGTTGAAGGTTCAAATTTCAGTCATTTTCTTAAAAATATATATTTTTAACCACAAATACTCATCTTGCACCAGCTCTGCAATGCGCATGCGCGACTTCACGCATTGCGTACTCATGTTGGAAAGGTCACGCACAGTTAATTCTTCGTCTGTGTTCGGTCTGACATGGGGTTGAGGAAATCATCAGAAAATGTTCATTCTGGAAGTGAACTTCTCTAAGGTGAGGTCACATTTTTGGCAAAATATCACAGCAAATCTGCGTTAAAATTTGCTGCGAAATCTGCCTTCCTAATTGCGTGGATTCTTATCGAGATGACTGAATTTTGCCTGTGAAAATTTGCCTTACAACGTTAAATGTGACCGCAACTTCAGAAGAATGAAATACAGAAAAAGAAAGTGTGTAAAAATCTCTTGCGCTTGAAACATACCTCTTCAGAGTAATGGTCAGATGGTAGTGGTGGGTAGTCACACTGCTCAATCTTTTTACACAGTGAGTAGAGGTTCATTTTGTCCCCGTAGAATGGACTCTGCAAGGCGGCCATCTACGTGAAGAGAAAAGAAAAGTGAAAGGCACTTTTAGAGAGAAGGACGTTTGGTTCCAGATGTCTTGTTAGCTTAAAAAATGGGTTACAAGTTCTTATGGAACAATCTGGCAAGGTTCATATCATGATCATTTAAATTAAATTCAATTCATTCATTCCTTAAGTTTGCGATTTCATCAAATGTGTAACTAGCGAAAATGCATTTACAATTACTAATATTTTACTGTTATTTCCATGGCTGTGCCATTAAATGACTTCAGAGTTCACACCTGGAGGCTGAGTAAGTACCCATTATCTCTCAGATACAATCCTGCAACGCACACTAAATCTTCATCAAGCAGGGGCTGACTGTTTGTGGAAGAGACTACGGTGCCCCATGTCATAGACGGCAGCAGACAACTGCCATCTGTTTGCTCAAGACGTCAGAAAGCTAAGAGTCAAGTTTACAGAGCATGTATCATGTCACTCCCAAGACACTGTGCGTTACATTAATGATATTAAGCACAATAAACATTTTTCAAAATATAATAAATTAATTAGCCTAACTATAGGATGTTTAGCTTCTTGCAGTATTAAGATAGAATTCAACTGATGTGTGGAGACAAATGTACTTATTTTGAGCATTTCACTGGCTCATTTAACTTACAATTTCACTGTTTTGACTCAAAGTTGTATTTTTACTTGTGAAAAGGGGGAAAAAATGAAAACTATAATGACATTATTTACTCACCAACATGTCATTCTAAATCTGTACAACTTTTATTCTTCTGCTGAACACAAATGAAGATATTTTGAATAGTGTTTGTAGTTACACACCAAAATGATTTTTTTACAGAAACGCAGAAACTGAAATTAAAGTTCAATTAGTAATTAAATTTGGGAAATTGTGTAGTTGAACTATTTATACTGTTTGGGTTGTCATGTTCTCAGGTGATAAATTAAACCAGTCTTAGTAAATTTCTTGGGCAACGAGCCACTTCTCTATATTTTTGGGTGAACAAGTTTTATAAATGGCTACTCAAGCATCATTTGTTAAATCAAGGTGAAGTGAGTCCACACTGCTCACGTTTACCTGTTGCATCCTATCCATGTTGTGTGGGCAAAATGGATGCTGACACAGTCAAAACATGTCATCATAGACAAGCTAATTAAACTTTTTGGCATAAAATTCATTTTTTCACCCTCATGTCTTTCCAGACCTGACTTTTGGAAAACATCTCAGTGTTTTTTGCACATACGATGGAAGTCAATGGGGTCCAAAGTTGTTGTTTTGGACCCCATTGACTCTCAATGTAGGGATAAAAACGGCTGGAACATTCTTCAAAATGGACAATGATAGTCAGAACATGTCATCGGAGACAAAATAATTCAATTTCACTGTTTTGGTCAAATGACTTCATCGGAAACCAAATTTTTTTTTGTTTTTTGTGATGTTTTGACTATATTTTCTATTGCCACAATTTTGGTGGATCGCTGCTTTTTTGTCCATATATGTAATGGAAACAACCCCATCAGAACCTATTGACTCACGGTTTGGACAAAAACACTAAGATGCTTTTTAAAAATATCTTCTGTGTTCAGCAGAAGAAACAAAGTCATACAGGTTTTGAATGACATGAGAGTGAGTAACTGATGACGTGCTTTACCATTAATCACAGATGGCAAGTATCTCCTATAGAACCAACACTTTAAAAATGTACATGAACTAAGTTTGTCATCATTAATTTGGACACATTTGCCAACTCATGGCCAATTAGCTTTCTATATCTGGACTGAAACACTTACAAAGGAAATTTATGGATGTCTGTCTCAATAAAGCCTTAGAAAAAGGACTGTGACATTTCAGCTTTTCAGTATATGTTTTGTGGAAAAAAGCCAGAAAGAGATGAACAACACTGTCGACGTCACAATTCCAGGACATAAATCATGGTGGTACTGAAGACATGCAGTGCATCCTGGTAGCCTGGAGCTGTGCAATCCCGCTCAGCCAGGAAGGCGATGCTTTGATGACGTTATGAGATTATGATACTGCAAAATCAGACTGGCAAAAACAGCCCCAAGCAAATCCACTGACTGTGGGTGAGGACATTTTCAGAAAAAAGCTTTCCAGATGCCAAGCATGCAAGCCACACAGTACTCGCACGAAACCACTACACCGCAAACGCACACTGGACGAGAACTCAATTAAATTGACATAGAAGGACAGAGAGGAAATGGCGAGCGAGTTAACGGGTGGGGGTGAGGGGGGGTGTGATCGAGCGAGGCGAAACGACGGTCTGGGCTGTCAGAGGAGGAGCGGAGGAGAGGAGTGCGGAGTAGCAGAACTCATGGAGCAGAGCCGGATTCATCGCTGCTCCGCACGAAATGGGAACGGGAGGGGCGGAGGAAGGAAGGGGGAGTGCCCTCTCTGATCACTGGCAGTGCTGGAACTGGGAGGACTGGGATGTTTCTATAACATGTAGCACTCTTACAGCAACCAGAACTTCTTGTATATGATCTAAATGTGCCAGAGCAAAACTCGTCAACTCGTGTTGGGGTATTGTGTTAGCGCAAGTCCAAACAGACCACACCTAAGTGTCAATGCCTGCATTCACACAGCAGCAAAAATACAGTTAAATGACATACAAACGAAAATGATAATCGAATTCTATTACCAAAGTCACTTAAATTTTTAAGATTCACACTTGTATTTAAGAAAGAGTTTGGTTAGCCTGTGTGGTGTTGCAGTTTTTTCTTGTAGAGTTCTTGTCCCAAAAAAGCATACCGACACGAAAAAAAGTAACTAAGGATGCAAAAAAGGACAGTGATGTTCTGTGAAACGAGGCATGACTTTGCTAAAGCAAAAAGAGATGAATAACAAACGAAAATGTGAGTTATGCCATCTGAAAGTTTTAGATCCAATCACTGCCTTCTATCAAAGCAGCTCCAAAACATTCAATTTAACACTAATTTAATTTTTAAAATTAAGCAAACAAGTAAACAGTTTTTAGCGAGTAATTAGCTTGGTGAAATTTTAAATAAATCTCATGTGATCAATATTTATCGATCTTTGATGACTGATGACCTGAAAAATTCTAAAATAGTTAGAAATTAAATATTAAAAAGAATAGCTGAACATAAGTTCACAAATAAAATATATTGTTTAAATTGTTACTGCTTTGTGTTATCATTTTGAAATAAATATAAAATGCTTAAAAACACTAACTTGATGAGATTCATACTTGACTTAAATATGAAATAGATTAGTTTTTCCTGATAGTGTAATTAATGTGTATTTAACCAAGAAAATGTGATGAATTTACATGAATTTACATTTGATTTAGAAAAAAAAAAAAAAGAAAAAAAAACAGGCCTTAGCCTCCTTATTTCAGAACACCACCGCACACCAATGATTCAAATATCTGAGCTATTAAAATTAACTGTCATTGTATTATATTCGAAAAGAGAGTAGAAAGGAGAAAACTGATTGTAGAAGACAGTTTTGTTACACTTTGTGGTTGCACTGAGAATACAAAAAGATACATTTTGGCGCATCAAATCAAGCTAACAAAGCGAAACACAATCAATTACTATATAAACAACTGCTATTCAAGCTGCTATGATTTACTAAAACGTGAAAAGTGTCGACTACGCATTAATCTGTCAACTGTTTCTATATACTGTTTCGTACCATTGAGTATTGTACCTACATCGTAAAATGTGTTTTTAAAAAAAGTTGAAAGATGAATAACAAACAAAAATGTGAGTTGTGCGGTGCAGGGCAATTTTCTTTAAATCCATTGGTAAAAGTGGCACTCGACAAACCTCAACAAGTACTACTAAATATTACATTAAAAATGGAGGAAGAACTTGCACAGGTACTTTCAGGTACCTACTTCTGATAGGTAGGATAAAAATAATGGATACAAAACCTATTTTTTTGCAGATAAATGCTAGATTTGATGTCCTTCTTGTTCCTCCATCAGTTACAGGGATGGGAATGTGTCTGTGTGTGTGACAGTAATGGGCTCTGTGAATGAGTGCATTTTGGCCAGACTGCATTTGGTGTGTTTTCCAGTGAAAAAAAGGCTACATGTTTTTTTTTCACTCATATATAGTAGATGATATACCTATAGAGTAATTTCATAGCAACATCTGTCTTGGCAGCGTGCCGCCGCTCTTGCGATGAGTTCCTCAGGATAATTGCAACGTGCAGTACTGTAGAACGGCATTTAGCGAGATGATAACGCAGTGGCGGCTTTGACTGTTTACATGCGGTGTGCGTACCTGTGGAAGTGTGGCCACAGAGGGGGGTCAGGGGCGAGTAGCAGCTGTAGCCAGCAAAGGGTTAAACAAGGACCACCATATTTTCATGCATCTTCTGCTTTTGACAGATGAAAAATGTCAACTGTCCTGTTTTTATTTTGGAGTTTTTGCTCCATTCATCTGGTTCATTAGTGCCTGGGCGCTCTTGGCCCTGACAGCTGCTCGCCCCGTGCTCCCGGCCCCTGAATTTTTCAGGCTAATTTGATTCGGGGCGCCCAGGCGATGGGCAAGATGATTGACTTGCTCCCTGACCCCCGGAGCCCAGCAGCTCCCCTCATTGGTATTCCAGAGGAGTCCACCCCGCACCACGCTGGCCTGCTGTCTGTCTGCGGGGCTTCGGCTACCGGTGCACAGTGGCGAAAGACACACGCGTTTACACACTCACACGCGCACACAAAAGAGGGGGGAAAAAACGCACACACAGACACCAAAGCTCAGAGGAACATACTTAAACAGAATCTCAACCACCAACACATAAGTGCGCTGACACAAATACACACCAGACACGTAAAAACAGCCACACCTGCTCAGAAACACACACACATAGATAGATGCTCACAATATCACAACAGGAACGAAAAACAACTAAAGACAAACACATATGGCCACCCAGATAGGAAGACAAAAACAGACTCTTTTCTAATACCTACCTGAATACAACCTGACTGCCCTGGCTTGCTACAATACCTTTTTAATGGGTGAACCTATAAAAAGGCCAAACTATATTTTTTATATAATATATTTATACAGAGCATATTTTTTTCTGTATGCAAACGCAGACACAAATTCAGAAAAAAAAAACAATGCTCAGGGGGGCGACAGAGTTAAAATTTCTCAGCCATTAAAATGAATTTTCATTGTTATATTCCAAAAGAGTAAAGTTTTGAAAGGTTGTAAAAGACAGTTTTGTGCTAACACAGCGCAATGGTAGCATTGAGAATGCAACGTGAACTTGCATTATGAATTAAAATGAACACATTTTGGCACACCAAATCAAGCTACCAAAGTGAAACACAATCAATTATAATGTAAACAATGGCAATTCCATCTGCTACGATTTACTAAAACATTTTTGAAGATTTATTTTTGGCCTTTTATGCCTTTATTTCAATAGAACAATACATTGACAGGAAGCAAAGTGGGAGAGAGAGGAGGGATGGGATCGGGAAAGGTCCACGAGCTGAGACTCGGGACATCCGAAGAGCAATGGTGTTTATGTCGGCACACTGCTCACGAGGCTATCGGTGCCGACAATTTACTAAATTGTTAAAAGTGTCGACTACAGCATGAAATTTAGGTCTTCTGTCATTGTGCCAGCGGTTTCTATATACATTTTTATATAGTTGAATATTGTACCCACACCGTAAAAAGTGGTAACCTGCAATTCTTACTATAAAGAGCTATTTCTACCCGATTTATCCAATAAAATAGCTTTGTTGGTAAAAATTTATGTATTTTGGTTGATTTAGTGGGGTTAAATAATACTTTTAAAATTAAACTAGTAAATTTAGATGTTACCATTTTCAGGCTCCATTTTTTTCCCCCAATACACAATGCATATATATATATATACACACAGACACATTGGTACCATATTGGTAATTGGACGATATTAGACATTTTTTATGTATCGTAGTAGTCAATAATACATTTTTATGCATTCTCATTTACTCCGTTTTTACATTCAGATTAACTGTGCCATCTTATATTTTGATTCTTTAACAACACTATTAATTTAATAATGCACTTGAATGTAATCTTTGGAAAATCTCAAAATGATATCCATTTTCCATACCACACATTATGATGTTGTAATGCCGAAATTCACTTGTAGAACTTAAGATGACTGAGCTTTTTTTTATATATATATTTAAAATGTATTTTGACAAAAGAATATAGAATTTTAATGTCAGCCATTTATTGGATATTAGCCATAACATGAAAATAAACACTGGCTTATCGCATCAGCATTCGTCTCAATCTAGGAGATCTTTCCATTGTCTTAATATTGATCTTTGTACTTCATTGAACCCTTTGCATGCCAATTAATCTCCTAGCGAAGGTCCTGGCTCTCAAGAGCCATGGAAGAGGGCGTAGCGTATAAAAAGAGCCATGTTCGAGTGTGAGAAAACCATCATTATTTCATGCTGCTCATCCTTCTCACACTCTTCTTTAATGATATATTAATCAAATGGAGGTGCAGGCATAAGGAAGGAACACAATTAAATATGAATCCATATTCTGCGACTTGAAAAGTCCCCATCTGATGCCACAAACAGGCACTGACTTGTACGAATGCCTAACCTACACACAGTGATGTTTAAGCTCTCTGGGTTTTCCTCTTGAACAAATGAGAAGAGAAAAATCACCACTTCTTCTCTTAGTAGCACCATCACCCCGAGAAGAAAAGTTTCAGACACGTGTTATGTTTGTAAATTTGCTGAATGAGTGTGCAGCACTTCTCGGTTTTATGCATCATTAGCAAAACATGGGTGCGGCAGCTCATCAGAATGTTAAGAGTTCTTCCGAGATGCCGGCGTTCACATACACCGCTCTCCCAAAGCATCTTTAAAGAACATGAGTATTCCGCAGCTGCACACGGCTGGGCAAAATTAATTCACTAAGCTATCAAATTAAAATCTGAGATCCGTGGTGAGAAGACACCAAGGTATACAGGGTAATCTATATTTGAATAAGATGCGGGGCGGGTTTAATTAGCTCAAACGTCTTGATGGATGTTTACTATTCAGGTGTGGGATAACACTTCTCAAAAAATCTGCTTTAAAAATGTAATATATAAACCTCCCGAACTCTGAAAACGAAGTGCTACAACGCATCCCAGCAACTACGGACTAAGCATTCTTATTTAATGACAGAATATCATTAGCAACACATATTAAAAATGCAACACACCTCTTGCATGGTGTGCATGCTAATCTGTTTTCTTTTAACGCTCTTGTTAATCCGATTCGGTTCTCATCTCCGACGTTCTACTGAAAACACATGGTCGTAAAAGAAGATGTGACTTCACAGTTTTAATTGTAAAACCTGGAGCAGGAAACCTGGCCTCGTGTTTTTGCGATGAAGGGAGATGCAACAGTCTCGGCTTCTTATTTATGCCAACATAAATCTGAAACACCTTCGAGAACGGCTATTAAGAAAGGGTTTAAGAGGACTTCAAAAGGCTGGGCCAGAGCGTGAGCACTGATATCCACCTATATGAACTCGGTCTGTCTTTAAAGGGGTCATATGATGCGATTTCAATTTTTCCTTTCTCTTTGAAGTGTTACAAGCTCTTGGTGCATAAAGAAGATCTGTAAAGTTGCAACGACTAAAGTCTCAAATAAAAAAAAAATCCAAAGAGATATTCTTTATAAAAATGAAGTCAACCACGCCTACCTAAAACGGCTCGTTCTAACACGCCCCCAACATGTCTACGTCACGATGTGGGAAGATTTGCATAACGCCGCCCAAATGTTCACGCAAAGAAAGAAGGCGTAACTTTTATTCTCGCTGTAGCATTGTTCACATGTGGTTGCCGCAAGCCCGCTGGCCACATCTTCGTCAAATCCGCCGGCCGCCGCTCACTCTAAATAGATCAATGAGGATCAATGGAAGATGGCACAAGTCTGCAAATTACCAATTCAGTAGTTCAGCACTGCAGCTAGTTTTCGATTGTCTACTAAGACAATGTTCACACACACACACCAAAATAAATAATGAAACTGGACATACACAATATATGGGCCTATATGTATGAAATGAATGTCAATGAAATGACACAACTTTCTTTTTGTCCCATCTATTAAATTATTCAAAAATGCATTAAAAATTGATTTCATACATTCAATGGCTTGAATATATCTCTACTACAATGAACATGCTTTTAGTTTCTAAATTGTAATTCATTTTGATATTCTGGGGTAAAATGTCAGAGAGAGATACAGCTGTTCTGATATTATAACGAAGAACAAAAGCTTAAAAAACCTGCTTCACAGCTTATTAACATTTAACAAACTTCTAAATTAGTTCAGGTTATATATATATATATATATCAGGAAAATAAAAATAAAAGAATACAATTTCTTTGTAATTTTGTAAACGTGTGTGTGTATGTATGTATGTATATATATATATATATATATATAGCATTTTTGTTTACAAAATTAAAAATACAAAGTCATACAAATTAAATCAAATATGTAAAATATTTTTAAAATTGAAAGTAATTTGATTGTACATTTTTTCTGAAACTCTTCTTATTTTTCATTTATTTATTTATTTTTTTTAATTGAGGATACACCAATGACCCACATATAGACTGAATCACAAATTAAATAAAACAAATTGCAAAAACTTGAAAAATGTAATTTGATCGTAAAAAATTTTTTTTTCTTAAACTTTTATAAATTTTATTTGAGGGCATGCCGTTGACCACACACCAACTAACTCATAAATATATATAAAATCTTCGCTGTCTTTTGATTTTTAGAGTTTAAAAAAAATGTAATAAACATTGAGATGATCAACTGAAAACTTCAAAACTTTGTAATAACGATAGAAAAACAGTCCACAGTCCTCCTTTACTGTAACATCACAGCAACTGCCGGCGGGTTTGCCGATCATCAGATCTGTCATTCAAACAGATGTCAATTCATCACCTCCCAGTTCCCCGCCTCCTCTAGGTCACGTGACCTGCTGGAAGTGGGACAAGATGAAAGTCTTTGTGTACCAAGGGGCGACAGCGCCGATCTGTTCGAGGCCGAGCCCGGACCTGGCTTTAACAGAAGCTTAAGAGATCACAACTGTTCCCCGTTTGCCTTCTCCCTGCACTTGGCTGACCCATGGCCACTGCTAAGCAGGGCGGACTGATCACACTGATGGGCCTGGTGCATTATGGGAGACTAATTAGTGCCAAGAAACGCTGTCTCCAAGCAGCGGTGAACTCAGATGGTTGTTTTTCAGCCCCAGGCACTTTGGGAGGTGTAGCTACTGGTAAGCTTCACCCCAAAAAAGAGTCAAAAGAAAAAAAAAACACACACACACACTCTGGGGATTGAAGGGATAGAACGGGTACCGGACTAACAATGTGTCTATTTCCACACTGTGCGAGTGTGAATTTGCGCCTGCTTGCGTTTGTTTATACACCAGTTTTTGGTAGCCAGTATGTCTCCTGGGATCAAGCATTGTGTCATTTACGGATTGCTGCTACCCATTCCAGGTGGCCCAAGTCACCTGGTTAAGAGGAAACCAGGGCCAAAAAACGCAGAGAAACACACAAAATGCCCGCTTTTGAACAGGGATCTGCGATTTCGCAAGATCTGTTATGTAAGATCTCACACTGTTGGATGCTTAAAGGGACAGTTCCCCTGAAAACTACGATTCTATCATCACTTACTCACTTTCATGTCATTTCAAAGACTAACTGTCTTTCGTTGAACACAAAATGAGAATTTTTGAAGAATATCCAGGTCGTTATTTTTTTTTTTTTCTCAATTTAACGAAACTTCTTTTTCAGCCCCAGGCACTTTGGGAGGTGTAGCTACTGGTAAGCTTCACCCCAAAAAAGAGTCAAAAGAAAAAAAAAACACACACACACACTCTGGGGATTGAAGGGATAGAACGGGTACCGGACTAACAATGTGTCTATTTCCACACTGTGCGAGTGTGAATTTGCGCCTGCTTGCGTTTGTTTATACACCAGTTTTTGGTAGCCAGTATGTCTCCTGGGATCAAGCATTGTGTCATTTACGGATTGCTGCTACCCATTCCAGGTGGCCCAAGTCACCTGGTTAAGAGGAAACCAGGGCCAAAAAACGCAGAGAAACACACAAAATGCCCGCTTTTGAACAGGGATCTGCGATTTCGCAAGATCTGTTATGTAAGATCTCACACTGTTGGATGCTTAAAGGGACAGTTCCCCTGAAAACTACGATTCTATCATCACTTACTCACTTTCATGTCATTTCAAAGACTGTCTTTCGTTGAACACAAAATGAGAATTTTTGAAGAATATCCAGGTCGTTATTTTTTTTTTCTTCTCAATTTAACGAAACTTCTGAATGAAGCATTCATGAATCCATGGAAATGTTTTCCTTTCCAGTTACTTTCTACAGTTTGAAATAGTTTGCCTTTATTTTCTTGTCTAAAATACATTATTGAATCCTATAAAAACAGTGGTTTTCAACCGGATGAGGGGGGGGGGCCTATTAGTCTTTAAATTATTTAAATGTAGTTATATTAAAGGGATTGTTCACCCAAAAATGAAAATTGTCATCATTTACTCATCCTCATGTCATTCCAAATCTGTATAAGTTTCTTTATGTTGAACACAAAAGAAGATATTTTGAAGAACCAAACAGTTGTTGGTCCCTATTTACTTCCATAGTAGGGAAAGAAACACTATATAAGTCAATGGGGACCACCAACTGTTTGATTACCAGCATTCTTCAAAATATCTTCTTTTCAATGTTCAACATAAGAAAGAAACTCATACAGGTTTGGAACGACATGAGGATGAGCAATTTTTGGAATGAACTATACCTTTATACATACAACAAACTGACATTATTTTGAGTTTATTTTTATTACAACAAAAGTACTAAAGGGGGGCCTTGAAATAAAAAAGATTGAGAATCACTGCTATCAAAACATTTTAAAAATACTGAATCAATTTATTGTTCAATCTAATCGATCTGTATATTGAATCAAACTGGTCAGAATTAGCAAAAATCAATTGGGGGGGGGGCAAAATAAAAACAAAACAGTAACTTAAGAAACATATTGATTCACTGTTGGCCATTTACCACCGGCACTTAGATATTTTGGCTTCCAAGCTTCAAAATAACAAAAGAGCACAATAAAGTATCCTAAAAATAGTTCATATGGTTTTCTGAAGCTTTGCGTTCTTCTAAACAGACCAAAATATGTAGTTAATCACTGAAAATCCGACATTTGTAGCTGTTCTTGATCTATTTCTGAGAGCAAGTAGTAATGTCTAATTTGTGAATGAATCATTCTTTTTAATAAATGTAATAATCTTAAAAAAACAAAAAAAACAACTGGACCAGTTCACAAAACTATGTGAATGACTCATTCACAAACCAACTGATTTGGTTCTCAATGACTCATTGATCCAATCATTGCCCTAATTCTAACATCTCACTGGAGGTGAACATTATTAATGAATAGCAACTTAAATTTAATTAAAGTTTACCATATGACTTCAGAAAACTTGGAATAAAGTCAAATAGTCCACTTTTATGGTGTTTATTTGTCATTTGAAGCTTGGCAGCCCCAGTCTACATTCACTTTCATTATATTGAAAAGAGAGGCACGAATGTTCTTCAAAAATTTGCCTTACGTGTTTCATTGAAAAAGGTTTCAGAATGACATGAGGGTGACTAAACTATCCCTATCCCTGTAACTATCCCTTTAAGGTCTAAACATTTATCACAGCTGGAAAAAAACACAGCTGACCTCCTTGCAACTTCATTTTCAATTTAGACTGCGAGCTGAAGAGAAAACCGCTGCTCTGAGTCTAATGGATCCTGGTCCGCTGTGTCGTGGAGAAGCGTATGCTATTAAAGCCTAATCAAAGCAGTCAGTATCATTTCGTAGCAAGAGCAGTGGATGTTATTTAAAACACATGTAAATGTCATTCAAATTTCCTCATCAGCTTGGGAACATACTCCAGGTATCCTTCGCGGAGACCATTTACCTCGGAGTACAAAACCATATTGTAACTTTCACGACAGACCGCAAGGTGTAGGATTGCATCTCACAAAAGGAGACGAACAGCACTGGAAGAAGCTCGGGAAGAGAATGGAAGAGTTAGGGAGGGCTGGGGTGTATAAACGGAGGAGGGGGAGTGATAGGATGGGTTTCTATACCTTACCTCATAGAGCAGGCAGCCTAGCGACCAGATGTCAGATTTGAAGTTATATCCGTTTTCGTGTATTCGCTCGGGAGACATGTAATATGGGGTGCCCACTGGAACAGAAAAAAAAGACAGATAGAGACAGAGAGAGAGTTAGGCTGTCTGGTTTGCTATGCGAGGAGTTCATCCATGGATGCTTCATTGACAAAGGTTTCAGACTGAGGAGTTTTAGATGACTAAAGAGAGGTTGCTAACAACAAACTCAGCGATGCGTGTATACAGTGTGGAGGGAAAAACATTTAAACCGTTTGTATACTACCATTGAAAAGTTTGGGGTTAGTAGGGTTTTTTTTTTTTTTTTTTTAAAGAAAAACTAATTTT
>NW_015631074.1:1058853-1073710 GCF_001515625.1 Sinocyclocheilus rhinocerous | reverse complement strand
AACCAGGGAACTTATTCAGAGGCAGCATTTAGAGTATATTACATATTTAATGTGACACAACTGAAAATTATAGATATGTTTTAAATAGATTTTACAATTTAAAATATTTAAATACATATAGTTTCATCTTTTTCAGTGCAATGATCCCTTTGTGGATGGGGAGACACAGAGAAGGGACTCTCCCGCCATTACATATTGTATAAAAAAAAATCGAAGATGACATTTTAAGCATGACATTTAGCTGAACTTTAGTTTCTTAACCTTTAGCTTAGCTTAGCATATTTTATTTATTTATTTTGAAAAGTTTGGGGTTTGTAGGTGTTTTTTTTTTTTTTTTAAAGAAAAACTAATTTTAAATAGATCAGAAGTGACATTAGAGACATTTGTAATGTTACAAAAGATTTCTACTTTAAATAAATGCTGTTCTTTTGAACTTTTGTCAAAGAATCCTGAAAAAAAAGCATCATGTTTTCCCACAAAAATATTAAGCTGTTTTTAACATTGATAATAACAGGCAGTGTGTCTTGAGCAGCAAATCAGCATATTAGAATGATTTCTGAAGGATCATGTGACACTGAAGACTGGAATAATGATGCTGAAAATTAGGGCTGTGACGGTCGCAGATTTTTACCACCGCGGTGGTAATGGACCAACTACCGTCGGTGGCGTGGTGTTGTTATATATATAATTTATATTAATTATATATATAAAAATTATATATTAATCTATACATATATATATATATACACAAAAAATAGATAAATGAGGCTCGATCATCTATTAACACACGTGCGTGTTTTTTTAGCACTTCCGTCAGTGAACACGCAGCCTGCAAAACACTAAAATAAATATCAAAGAAATAATACAGTTAAATAAGAAAATAGCCTTAAATAAGAACGTTAAATACACCCTGTCTACACCGGATGCAAGCGGTGCGGCGCGACACTACAAAATAGTCTATATAACCCATTATAATCAGTGATGTTGTCTACACCGGATGCGGCGCGACATGACACAACAAATCCCCGACAGTAAACTGATGCCTCGTCCTATTTATGATATACTGACACAAAGTTCAAATGTCCTGTAGACAGACTCAACCTGCTGTGTTGCGACACGGCGCGGCAACTGTCCAATGTAGACACGGCTTACTGTTCCACCACCAAGCAACTGGGCGCGTTAACTCCTGGTCTGCACGCGCTCTCTGTGGAATAGGAATCGCGCCGTATGTTTCCACATTTCTTTTTAGCATCTTCCATTTACCGCTGTCTCGTTTGTATTTGGCCAGTTTGGAGAAAGCCTCACCAATACAAACCTGACCAGTTTGTGAAGTACATAACACGTTGCGTTGTGCTAATTTCTCTGTGTTGTGGCTTTTTTCCGTTGTGTTGTGGAGATTTTGTTGTGTTGTGCATATATATATATATATATATATAAATAACACCTTACTCCAACAAACATTACATTTAAACTTATTTAACCTAATTATTTAAAGACACTTATAAAAAGAACTACTATTATAACAAAAAAAAAAAAGAGAAAAAACTAGAACAATGGCAATGAAATAAAACCGCATTCATTATGGGATATATGATGTAACTAACTTGATCTGAAAAAACACAACCTGTGTAATTTGGGAACACAGGCGGTTTGACGTTCAGATTATGACTTGTAGAACAACTTTTACAGATGGAGCCGAATGTGAATGTTCATGGATGCATGTAGGTGGGTGGTTTAGAGATCTGGGGGGATGGGGGTTTAGACTGCAAGTATGTGTATTGGGGAATGAAAATCTCAGTTTACATGTGAGGAGATTTCAAATCTCTCATTCACTTCTCATTACAAAAAAACCTCAATGATTTACAACAGGAGCCATTCAACAAGGCCAAAAATGAAACTTTAATCAATTCTCTCATGTTTTTTTCCTCGCTCCATTCTTTGACTGTCTTTGAAATTCGATAAAACCAAAACAGCCACTGTACCAAAACAGTCTTCGATGGTTCTACCAGTTGTGCCACAAGAAAATTTAGGTCCTATCTGATGATTTCACACTGTAGCTCAGGCTAATGCGTGACGGCTAACCACCAATATATACTGGTTTGGTCTTGTTCAAAACGTGCTTCCTAAATATCATGTGTAGTTTTATTTTGAAGTATAACTGCAGGCAGGATTGTATGTTTGCTCGACCAATGGAAGACAGCGGAAATGTTTGGGAAGCCTGCCAAAGGTAAACAATGATTACGTGCCATGATGTTGCATATGTTGGAAGGCACTGAGAATCGCACTGTGACAGACGTGAGACTGAACAGAGCATCAGGTCGCTTAGTCTGTGGCCCTGCAAAGAATTGTGGGTAATTGGCAGTGACTAATAGCCATCAGGCAGAAGAGCGGGACCCAAGAGGACAGTCAAACTCCCTGCGCTATACTCCCTGAAGCCGTGACAAGCTCCTTACTGCTCAGTGACTGTGGCCAACCAGCGTGAAAGATTGATGATAGAAAGAGGGAGGGAAAAAAATAATAGAGTTTTAAAAAAAAAAAACATTCTGACAAATGCTTGCAGTTTACTAAAGTTTAGCCTTGGCACAAACAGCTCAGATCTGACAAAGCGTTAAGAAGTCTCAGGTGGCGAGAACAAGAGCCAAAGCGAAACGTCTTGACACCGAACGGTGTCAGGATGGTTGGGCGGGTAGCGGGGCTGAGGTTGAAACACTTGCTGAGAAAAACACAAGCAAAGACGCGGCCCTTCCCTCCTACCGTCTCGCCCTATGATGCAATCAGTGTGTCAAACCGACCTACGTTAAAAAGCATTTTCTTTTATACAAGTGAAAGAAAGTCAAACAGAAGGTGAGAGCTGGCCTATGAGAAATTACAAATGGCATCAACGGAATCTGACCAGTCAATATTATTGACTTCAATAGCCATAGTGCATGGTTATATCCAAGGACGATCCAATATGAAAAAGCCATAGGTATTAAAATAAAAAAATTAAAAAATGGATATTGATTTTTAAGTTTGCGAAAGATTACATTTAAAGGGATAGTTCACCCAAAAATTAAAATTCTGTCATTAATTATGTCGTTCCAAACCTGTAAGATCTCCGTTAATCTTCGGAACACAAATTAAGATATTTTTTAATGAAATCCGAGAGCTTTCTGGCCCTCCATAGACAGCAACGTAACTGACTGGCCTATGAGAAATTACAAATGGCATCAACGGAATCTGACCAGTCAATATTATTGACTTCAATAGCCATAGTGCATGGTTATATCCAAGGACGATCCAATATGAAAAAGCCATAGGTATTAAAATAAAAAAATTAAAAAATGGATATTGATTTTTAAGTTTGCGAAAGATTACATTTAAAGGGATAGTTCACCCAAAAATTAAAATTCTGTCATTAATTATGTCGTTCCAAACCTGTAAGATCTCCGTTAATCTTCGGAACACAAATTAAGATATTTTTTAATGAACTCCGAGAGCTTTCTGGACCTCCATAGACAGCAACGTAACTGACACATTCAAGGCCCAGAAAGGTAGTAAGGACATTGATAAAATAGTCCATGTGACATCAGTGGTTGTGTTGCTGTCTATTGAAGGTCAGAAAGCTCT
The DNA here is from genome assembly GCF_001515625.1 of Sinocyclocheilus rhinocerous. Classification (NCBI taxonomy): domain Eukaryota; kingdom Metazoa; phylum Chordata; class Actinopteri; order Cypriniformes; family Cyprinidae; genus Sinocyclocheilus; species Sinocyclocheilus rhinocerous. The sequence goes on along the minus strand of NW_015631074.1, from coordinate 1,070,101 downwards.
TAGATTTCATCAAAAATATCTTGTGTTCCGAAGATGAACGAAGGTCTTATGGGTTTGGAATGACATGAGGGCGAGTAATTAATGACAATTTACATTTTTGGGTGAACCATCCATTTAACTGTTATTAATCAATGTATACCAACTCTAATATAGTTTGATAACCAATATGGAACCAATACATTGTGCATCTCTAAATATCTGTAAAAAAGCAAAACAAAAAACTAAACCAAAAAAAAAATGAAAAATTCGAAACACTCCACCCATCTGCCACTGGTCACACATAAAGCCCCGCCTCCAAACTCATGCTGTTAGTTGAGCCGGTGTTGTTATGTTGCAGGATTCTAAAACAAAATGTTTTGAAAACATCACAGTGTTTTTGTGGGAATACACTTACGAATGGTCTACTTAAAGTTGACACTAGCATTCGAAAAACTATTTAAAACTAAAAAAATAAAAAGGTGTAAACAAAAAAGAAACATAGAAACTGACTCTTTCATCACATATGTAACTTAAAAAAAGCATGGAAAAAGCCCTCTCATGCTAATAGTTTCATAAAAGCCTAGCACTACAGAGCAACTACTCCAGCAGCACGTCAAATTAAGTGTGCATTACTCATTCATGCAAATAAATCGTAGGTTGCGTTGGGATTCATTCCATTATTATGAATTGTTATGACATTAAAATACATTTTCAATAACAGGCAAGATCCTTTTTTGAATGAAAGAAGAGATATTACCGCTGACTCTCAACGGTACACTAATTACATGGAAATCCACAAATATGCTTAATTACAAAAATGAAGTGTTAACTGCGCAAAGTGAGGGATTAAAAGAAAAATCCATTCGGTCCCGTTAACTCCTCAGACCTCTGAGTCAGAACGGCTCTCCTAGTTAGCTCAAAGCCCTTGGATGTAGGGGTGTAACGATTCACTCATTTTCTCGATGCATCGATTACAAACCCTGACGATGCATATGCATCGATCTTGAAACATGGATTTTGAATCGTGAATCGTCGATTTCGGACAGTAATCGATTTAAAACGCTAAGAATCGAATGAATCGTGATTTCTATAGCGATTCAATGCTTTCAAAATATATACATATTAAATTACTACAAGCAGGAATTAATGGAGACCTTGAACAGTGTTCGTGCCCTCGCATCTCTCCTTCACGTGCTCCATTTTACCGCCTGTGATTGTCACAGGGTTGCGCTCGCGCTCCGTTCGTCTCACTGACTGACACTGATTTTTTGAGCAGCTGATGTGTGATCTCTCCCTAGTGCTCGTGGCCAGTAATGCTAAAGTGAAGTAGTTTTACTTTTCTGTAGTTTTTCAATGGCTCTCGGTCATACCGACGACATTACCTGAGCAGTCGAAGGCTGAGCATTTATTGCATGGACGGAGCAAAAATGTAAACGCCTAAAGCATACGCACAGTTCCATTGAATGATAAATGTGTTTTAACAATGTCCTTCAACCGAATGTACGAAAGAAACTGTTAAAATAACCGCAGCATTAACAACAACCTTGAAATAAAAGCGCGAGGTTTATCTGATAATCAGATGCATGAAAGTAGCGTTTGTTGCTAGCAAACAGACATCAGGCGCGTTTTCTTTCAGGATCATCATTCGCCGATGGAGAGGAAAAGTTAAATACTATAGCATTTTATTTTATGAAAATGAGATAAAGAAGTTTTCACACTGAAAGAGAAGCGATCTCGCGCCCATAAAACATAAGACACATAATACGGCTATATCTGCAGCTAAGCTGAATAAAAAGCAGAATGAACTGAAACGTTAAGACAATAAACACAATAAAATAAAATAAAATAAATAAAATGCATGAATGATGCAGTGCTAATTGACAAATCATTTATTAGAGTACAGAAACTATAAAGTATATTTTCTACCTTATTCTGTGCAGAAAATTGAAATAATTGTTTGTAGTATATAAAATAATCATAAAATTGCCATTAGGAAAAAATTATAGATTCCAAATGATTGATTATTGTCCAGCAGTGTATTTGCTTATTACTTATAGCAAATTCAAAGTAAGAGATAAGAAAATAATTCCTTGTAAAAAATATATATATATATAATAAAACATACACACATACAATTATTGTATTTGACATTTCTGTCACTTCTGAAATGTTGGCCTATACATAATACTTTTAAAACTCTTTTTTAAAATCTTGGCTTACATACATTTCTACATATGCCATAGCATCATTAAACTAGCATCTAACAATGGACAAAAGTGTTTTTTTTCTCTCTAACCTATGGTTCTCTAACCATAAAGGCTGCTGTGTAATTTGCCGCCTGACTAAGCATTTAAAGAATTTAGGGGAAGCATTTAAATAATCCTGTGAATGCACTTAAAGAATGCAGAATCGAATCGTTAATCGAATCAAATCGAATTTAATTGTGAATCGAATCGTTCTGAATTAGCAAAAATCATTCTTGAATCGAATACCCATGAATCGTGAATCGAATCCATTTGCTGTCTACCCAAAGATTCACAGCCCTACTTGGATGAGACGCTAGTAATTAGCACCACTCTTGACGTTAATAGTAGAACGTGAAGGTTCAGGATTAGCTCACTTTCCCTTATTTTAATTGTTATTACTCTTCCCGACTTTCTTTTGTTCCGATTTCCCCTCTCTTTCAGCTCACCACCCTGCTTAATTTAAAGGCTAGGAAGCCTCTGGCGGGAAACGTAAAGAAGAGCTATCTTTCCTTTCTTTCAGTCTTGCGCTTTGTTTGTATCTGTGGGCTGCGGAGCCACTCGGAGACTGAGTTAAAAGGCTAGGGCTCGGCTTCTTAAGAGAAGAATTGACAGCCGTGGAATGGCACTTCCCGGACCTCCTTCCAACGCGCATCCCAGAGTTCTACCGTGGTGGTTTGTCTCATTACAGGCTGAACTGTCAACCCCCAAACCGTACCGAAGCAACCCTACACCCTCCACCCCAAACCGCCCCCATGCAGGGAGAGAAACGGAGAGGGGGAGCGACTGTGAGGAGCGAGCGAGAACGGGAAGCTTTGGTCTGCCCTCCCTGAGGGAGACACAGATCGAAGGTCTCTTTGCCCATGGGTGAATTTAACCTGCCATGTAGACACTCATGAATTTCATACCCTGCTAAGGCTCAACCTTCAGCCTTTGTATGGAGAGCCGGAGCCTACGGGACAGGTGACAGAGAACCGCAGGAGACTCTCTTTCGCATGTGTGCTGTACCTACCTGGGTGTCTTTATGCTCGTTTGTACATTCCTACTGTCAATACTAAAACATCCCGAGAGAAGAATTCCAGGCGCTCGGATAAATAAATAAGTAGGTAGGGAGGTAGCTAGGTAGATAACTCTACAAAAGACAAGTGCAACTGAGGTGGTACGATTCGCCGATGCATTAGCGGTTATAAATCATGTTAGGGTCCTAAAAAAGCCTTGTTAGGGATCCCTAACATGGCAGTCTGTAAATGATAACGTGTGGCACCGGCCCCGAGAGCAGGTGCGAATGGATGATGTGGTCGTATGGATCCACTGGCTCCTCCGGTCCCCAGGTGACGCAGGCGCCATTAAGACATGATTAAGGACAGCCCTGATTAAGCCCTTGCGGAGATTGTAGCTCATCCTGAAAAGCCAGACTTCTGAACGAGGGAGCGGAGCGTCCTGTAGAGGGCGCTGTGAGTTCAGGTTTACATGTGTTTCACAGTGTTGCTTGCAGTCGAGGTGAAGGCTAGAAGCTTGCAATGCAAGACATGCTGCGAACTTGGTTATTTCTAGACACTTGTAAAACATTTTTTTTTTTATTTGTCGACATCATACTCATCAAGCGCTGACATAAAACATACTGTTATACTCCTACACACAGATGCACATTTCACAAACATACTGGATTTATATGCCATTTATATTCCGTTTCATATTGTAGCTCTTGAATACAAGACAGTAGTTATTATAATCTACTCCTGTGCGCTAATTGTGTTGTGTTTACTGTAACCTGTCAGCAACAGGCTAATAATTGTAAATGCAGAAATAGAAGTCCTGCAATCGTAATTAGATCAAAATTACCACATTAATATTTTAAGTATGTTTGCACACTTCATATGGAAAATGTGAGGCAGTCAGATGGCTGACCAAAACTCACTGGCATAATGCTAGAGCGTCTCTATCATATTTTGGTTCCTCTCTCTCTTTTTTGTTTTTTTTTTACTTTATTTCAGCTTTTTTATTTTCGCTTACCTTGATATAGCAAAATAAAATAAAAAACTATTAGCATATTTAAAAATATATAATCAAGCAACAAAATATCTAAAATTTTAATTAAGATTAAAAAGTAGATGGAAAATATAAAAATAAAAACTAATTCAAAATAGACCTTTTTCACATTTCCAGGTTTCTCGGCAGCGGATGTCGTCATAGTTGGGTAAACTTCGAGAGCAGTGAATGGGAGTACCACAAATATATTTTTTCATTCCCAGTTGCTCAAACAGCAAAAGAAAAACTCAATGATAATGTTTTCATGACTTTCAAACAAAGGAAAAAAATTGAGAGAGACTGATAACGGCAGTAATTTGATGCAAAGGTGATATAATACAAAGTATAGCGTTATAAATGTACATACATTAAAAAAAAATACAAATCTAAATAGGGGAGGATTTACGATGCTGATGACCACTGAAACACGTCATTACAGTCTTGTGAAAAGGGTCCACAGTAATGAAGCACAGTATCATACTAAATAACACTGAGATGTACAATAAAAATAAATAATTAAAAAAGTGAAAAACATCATCTTAAAATCTGCTAAAGACTATATTTCTTAGTGTAATTAAATCGTTAGTATTATTAACTGAATAACTGAGTGTTAGATGATGATAAAGGTAATCTAAATGTGATCAGACAAGAGAAATATGACTTACGATACTTGTAATACTAAAATGTCACAAACAATCTGATCTTGATGGTGAAAATAATATTTTTGGCAATACAAACTGCTATAAAGCAGAAGACAAGCTGTTAACAAATTTGTATACTCTTGAAATTAGATTTTAAACAACAGGTCATCTCGAATATAAGGCGTGTTAAAAGCAGCACCTCCTCGGGCAACTTCGCCAAAAGTTGCTCTGTCACCATAGGGTGTCCTAGCCTAGCATCGTTAGGGATTCAAGATCCTGTCCTCCTCCAGACATCATATGTGCGGAGCGGGGTCATGGGGTCAAGGCAACAGGAAAGGCCAACTGCTCAATGAAATGGATACAGCCACTGGCACGCTCTGCTCTCAACTGGCCCCAGGGGCCGTCGGGAAGGCGCTTTTTTTATAACAGACACATGGTTCTGCTCGCAGCCAGCCCTAATGAAACGCATCCGGGCCCTACTGAGTAATTAAAGGCCGTTTCCGCCACATTCAATACTCATTTTCTCATTTTCCATGAAGGACAGAAAGAATCAGACAAGGAGGTGGGAGGGAGGAGCGCTTACCTAGAGAATGAGCTGCGGTTGTTTTGGAACTGAAGAAGCGTCCCAAGCCTAAGTCGCCCAGTTTCACCACTCCAGTGGCTGTGATGAAGACATTAGCAGGTTTAATGTCTGTGGAGGGAGTAAATGTGAGTTTTAGCGACTGATCAGCACAATCAAACTGAATCTGCAACCTTTTTTTCACATTTTCTGCAGAATGAATTTAAATATGGTAAAATGAAGGTTAATTGAGCTGGTACTAAGAGTACTATACTTTTATTGGTAGCTAAAAGCATGATCAAATTGAAGCAAAATATTCAATAAACAACGACAATTTGGATTTTTCCTGACAACATTTTCAATGGCCCCAACAGAAGAAAAATGACCAAGTTTTCATTTTTATATTTTTTATATAAATATGTATATTTAAATGTATATTTCCAAGAAATAGGCTCATAATCAGATTACAGTTGCTTTTTTATGGATTACTTGATTGCATACTTACACTGTGTCAGTAAATCATTCTTAATTTATTGATTCCAATAATTCTTTTTCACATTCGCATGTTTACAGTTCAATGTCACTTGATGGTCACACTGACATGCAGGTAAACAAATATTTAAATTTTAAGTGTTTAAATAATTTTTATTTTACATTTTTATGATTTAATTAATTGTTAGCTTTATATTAGTGCTGTCAAATGATTAATCGTGATTAATCACATCCAAAATAAAAGTTTTTGTTTACATACTATATGTATGTATACTGTGTATATTTATTATGTATATATAAATACAAACATGCATGTAAATATTTAAGAAAAATATATTATGTTTATATTAAATATATTTATATATATAATATAAAATATAATAATATAAATATATAAATGTATATACATGTAAATATTTTCTAAATATATACTGTATGTGTATTTATATATACATAATAAATATACACAATACACATACATGTATTATGTAAACAAAAACTTTTATTTTGGATGCGATTAATCGTTTGACAGCACTACTTTATATTAACTCACAAACCCACTGCAGTTCTTATATTAAGCCGAGTTTGGGATACCCTGGTTTAATGTAATGTTTAATGGATTTTATGATACTAATATAGGCTAAAAAAAGGAAAATGTTTTCCTTCTCTTTACTTTTTTAATATCAATATGTTACATTACATCTAAAACAAGTAACCTAGATTACGTTATTAACTACAAATTTCTTCATGTAATCTGTAATCAGTAACAATTTCACTACAATTTGTAAGTAATCTACGTTACAGATAAGATTCAATTTGTAAGTAATCTATCTTTTTTTTTCAACACATTCTTACTGATGCTTTAGGGAGCCTTTTTTTGCAATTTCAGCAAAATCATATCTATGTTAGCCAGCAAGAAATCGTCAAAAATCAGAATGTGCAAAAAATGCATGTACAAGATCAATAGTGGTACAATTTTCAGTGGCAATACAGCACTTTTTTGTAAACTCCTTGTTGAGCTCTAAAAAAAAAAAAACACACACAAGAGGCAAATATACAACTTTGTGAATGACATGCATTCAAATTCTATGGAAACCTGTGAAACTTGGCAGATTGTGTGAGAACCTGTTGATCAGATGGAACAGAACACATCAAACAGAAGAAGCATTTAATGCCGATCCAAAAAAAGCCAACAAAAATGGCCTACATAAATGTTAGGAAAGGTTAACAGAAAGGTTACCATTAGCAAGGTATTAAGCATCACCTTGGCTGGTCTCTTGAAAGTCATTTGAGCCAAGACACGACGGTTCTGGAAGCATGTGCTCGTTTTTGATGTCAGACACCGCTGGACATGAACTTTTCCAACAGTAACATATACATACAGGCCAGGTGGTTAAGAAGAACAAGATCTGAACTGACTGCCCCCAAGAGTTTACAATCAAAAAGGGAAATGATCTGAATGTAAACCCGTGGCCTGCTGTAACCTTTACCAGTACTGCTAATACAGACTCACACAGGTCTCGTATGTTACAATACTTCGACAAGAGTTGCATAAATACATGGGAACTGGGGAAGACTGTCTTAGGTCGCCATGGACAGTTGCGTCATCTTGCTTGTTTTCAAATGGCAAAAGGATGATGCAATGCACTCTGCAGTGTGTCTGGTCAAGCTTGTGCATAGCAAAGACCTTAGAGTCTTGTCTCAGAGCTGATGAGAAGCAGATGAGAAGTGGAACACATTTTTTTTTCCTTCGTAACATGCAATAATACAGCACAAGGATGATGCAGTGAGGGATCAATGATGTCCCGATTAGGGATAGGTCAAGATGGTTGATTAGCCATCCAACAGTAGACTGTTTAATTAGTTGTTGACCAGTTTAACACTAGAACCGCCAGGGGTCGCTGTATACCTTAAAGCGCCAGTGGGTAAATTTTACCCACGCACATGACGGCTGTTTTTGAGTGGCTAAAGAACATATTATTTCACTGTATTATGCTACTGTCTTCACAAAGAAGTGTCTAGAGTCATGAAATGATTATGTCTAGTCATCAACTATATTTTTGTCCTGTTGTTTTATGTTCAAGGCTTTTTTATGCAGGCTACACTGGTCACTTTTCATAACGGTCAATATTAAGCTAAACAAGCCTGCACTGACAACGAGAATTAGAAGGAAGTAAATACATATTTGGGTGGTGTAATATTATAATACAATGTCATTAATCAATATATTAAGATAACCTGTTATTTACATTACTAAAATAGCCCATAGACAATAATGAGCAATAATAGGCCTAATTCACCACATTGCATAGGATGATGCGATGACAAATTCAAGTGCAGCTTCACCTTATTAATTTGTAATTTTATAATTGTAATTATACAAGAAGAACTAATTCAGTGAGTGAAAGGAAGGCGTTGCCTAACAATGTACTATGTTAAAACATAAGCGGCACGAAAATGACAGCGCAAATATACAGGCATTATAGCGGGTAAATTTGACCCGCGCTGGCGCTTACAGGTATAAATGCCCAGGTTTTTGATCTGGTTTTATCTAAACAGCTTTTAACAACAGGGGATAGTAAATCACACAATTTTAGTAAAAGTCAGTGACTGGGAGACTTGAACGTTTTATTAAAAATCTTATGTACGTTTTAAAAACAGCCACGGGTAAAATTTACCCCGTGGCGGTTCTAGTGTTAAACATGTATTTTCTTTTTGGTAGTTTTACTGTTTTGACGGTTGCACTTTTTCTGGCTGTTTTTGTATGCAAGGATGCATATTATGTAAATGCACGTTTAAGAAATCTGTCAGATTAGTCAAGACTATCTTAAAATAACCCATCAACTAGTCAATTTTGAAAAAGACAGTTTTCATCATCAACAAGCACATGGACATATTTACATATCAGAATCTATCAACTTTTTAGCAACTTAGTCCACCCTGATGAACATCATTGTTTTTTAATTCTAAATTTTAATTCTAAATTCTACTTACCGAAATACATGGTAAATGTTATTTATCCATCTATTAACTGTCTCCTGTCAGACTTTCAACAGTTGCATTTACCAGTGTTCTTTTTTGCCGGTAAATTTACAATCAGTTTAATAGTAATTCACAAGATCGGGAATTTTGCATGATGGTGAGGATTTCCCCACACAAATTTCGCAATGAGTTCAAGTTGGTAACGTGGATTGTGTGCTTTATACACAGCTACACTATTACAAAGGAAAAATCAACCTTTTAGTGTATACAAATTTTGCAGGAAGAAAATTTTAAAGGAGGGGTTCACCGAAAAATTTAAATTTGCTGAAAATGTACTCACCTTCAGCCCATCAAATATGTTGATGAGTTTATTTCTTCATTGGAAGAGATTTGGAGAAATTTAGCATTACATCACTTGCTCACCAATGGATCCTCTGCAGTGCATGGGTGCTGTCAGAATGAAAGTCCAAACAGCTGATAAAACATCACAATAATCCACAAGTAATCCACACGACTTGAGAAGTGAAAAGCTGCATGTTTGTAAGAAATAAATCCATCATTTAGATGTTTTTAACCTTAAACCATTGCTTTTAGCAAAAATATAAAGAAATCTATTCATAATATTGCTTTCTCCAGTGAAAAAGTCATCTTGTCTGAATCAGGAGAGAAATATGCACAGATCAAGCACCGTTTACGAGTGAAAACAGTCCAAATGGTTTTAAACTAGTTTGTCGGTGGACTTTGATGTGAGAGGACAACAGGGCATGGACTTCATTGGGGGAAGCATTTTAATGGATTACAGACATATATTTTGATTTGTATTTTTGGCCAGAAGTGACTGTTCAAAATTAAAACACCTTAATTATGAATTTGTTTCTGACAAACATGCAGCTTTTGGCTTCACTAAAGGTAATTGATGAACTAAAGTTGTGTAGATTACCGTTTTGTTTTTATCAGCTGTTTACTCTCATTCTGACGGCACCCATTCACTGCAGAGGATCCACTGGTGAGCAAGTGATGTAATGCTACATTTCTCTAAATATGTTCCAATGAAGAAAGAAACTCCAATAGGTGACATATTTCTTTAAGTGTCAGTGAAAGGGGAAAAAATGGACAGAAAAAATAAAATATGTAATAGAAGTAGAATATATCCCCTTTAAAGTCTGTTTCTACATGTACATGTCAGAAGACGTGTGTGTGTGTGTGTGTGTGTGTGTGTGTACCTCTGTGCATGACGCGGCGGGAGTGCATGTGCTCCAGTGCGCTACACAGCTGAACAAAGTACTTCCATACTGTCTTCTCAGGAATCAGTCGTCTTTGTTTCTTGAAATGCTGCAGGCAATAAACAAATAAATAAATAAATATGCTGTGATGGCAGCACAGATTTTTCATAGACGCATGCAATCTTCGTTAACCCGTAACATCAACGTTTTATTCTAAATGTTTAGCAGTCAAACTGCTCAACCTACTGAATGGCTATTTAAGGCACACAGTTTTTAAGATTTAAGAAGCCTTAAGATATAAATTGTCTCAAAAGCTCAGCATGAACCCCTGCTACTCTAAAAAGAGCACAACAGGATGACCATGAAGGTGAAGGGCTCTGGGTTCGACTATAATCTGATGCAGGCTGTAGATTGAAACCCCTCAATAAACTTTCCTTCCCTTTTCATTTGAAGCAACTGCAATGGAAAACATCTGAAGTTTGTGAGTACAGCAGGAGCCTCATGGGGAAACAAACATTTGGGGAGACTTTCAAGATGCACACATGCTTAGGATGATTACAGCATACAAGCACTGAGAAACATCTCCATGAATCTGACAGAATGCAATTAGATAATGCCAACAAGATCTTTACATTACGGATGCACATTTATTTTAACATATTAGTTACTGGCTGATATTTGTGATTTTATCAGTTGATACTGAATATTAATGGCCGAAAAATTAATGTTAAACATCATAGTTTACATTCAAACCTTTATTAGGCGTTACTTCAAAATACATGGTAAACATGTTATTTATCCATCTATTATTAATTTTTTGTCAGACTTTTTGTACCGTTCAAAGGGTCGGTAAGATTTTTAATGTTGTTGAAAAAAGTCTCTTATTCTCGCCAAGGCTGCATTTATTAGATAAAAAAATAGTACAATAAACAGTAATATTGTGGAATATTACTACAATTTAAAATAATTTGTTCATATTTTAATATATTTTAAAATGTAATTTATTCCTGTGAAGCAAAGCTGGATTTTCAGCATCATTACTCCAGTCTTCAGTGTCACATGATCCTTCAGAAATCATTCTATCATTCTAATATGATGATT
>NW_015631074.1:1057407-1058830 GCF_001515625.1 Sinocyclocheilus rhinocerous | reverse complement strand
TTAAAAGGGGTCAGGAATTGATTAACAAAACAAAACAAAACAGGTTATTTTAGCGCGACGCAATGCTTCATTGTGCGAATGCTCACTCGGGCCGTTTTGCGCCTCGTCCCCACCCGTACCTCTTCACAGAACGGCAGCGAGCGTGCGGTCTCAAGACCCAGAAAACCTTGGCCCACATCCAAACAAAGCCGGTGGATCTATTCTTCCCCTGCCTTTCTATTTGCATATCAGAGGGCTGTTTGATGTCAATGAGGGAGAGCGGCAGCCCCCTCTGTGCCTTTAAAAAGCAAACACGGCACATGCAATATTCTGTAAGTGCATGCAAATGAAGGGGCCATTTGATTTCATTTGAATTCCGAGATGGACAGAGAGAATTGGGGAGGGGGCTGAGACGCAAAAAAAATCAAAAAGAATTAAAAAAAAAATTTATGCATTCGGAGCTTCTGTTTTACATATGGCTCAATGTTCGGTCGTACAATGCTGAGGGGATTAGCCGCTGTATACACCTTTGGAGTGACATTGTTTAATAAAAAAATTAAACTAATTAAAGCGCTGTGGAGCAGAAGGGCAGAGAAATCGAGCAGCGTGGTGGAGCGGACCGAAGTCGGGATATTTGCGCAAGCGTGCGTTATGATGCACATGTCGAAGGCGTCGTCATACTAATCCGTCCTGTTCCTCATTTATCCTTCTGCAAACGCTTTGTTTGCGCTGGGAATGATTTATGCGGGTGGAGATTTGATGACGAGGGGTTTTACATGCAGACCATTAAATGTGGAGCATCAGGTTGTAGATGCGAACTGCAGGGGTTGTCAGGAGGAAACGGGATGGCTAAGCGAATCGAACGTGCATGAGTCTAATAAACAATACGATTGTTGTAACCAAACCAAAGGGTATCCTAAAAACGTGGTCGGAATGTAGATCATTTTACCTTCGTTCGGTCGTCTAGCAGCTGGTACGGTGGGAATACTCTGATGGAGGAAAAAAGGAAACTGCTGACAAATCGGCATGTGTCCTTACCTTTATCATTTGTGAGAGGTCCCCGGCGTCTGCGAGTTCCAGTACTATATTTAGCTCGTTCTCTTCAATGAATGATGCGTGGTATTTAATTACGTTGGGGTGGTTCAATTGCTGTGGAAAAGAGGGACAGAAAAGGCAGAATGTCAGTGACTGTTTAAATATTAACAAGACTCTGTGGCTCAGGAAAGCCTGCAAATAAGATGGAGGCAGAAACTAAAGCAGATGCTTGTATGAAGGTAAACATGACATTATCGTCTAGTGTTTGAGGTACTCTGGTCTCTTCAAAATTAAAACGACTTGAATGGAACACATTTATGACTGCTGTGGTAATATCAGAAATGACAGAAAAATGGGTAACAATTAGGCTTGTCAAATAATGCAGTTATGTAGTGTTAATTTTTGTAAA
>NW_015631074.1:1055939-1057206 GCF_001515625.1 Sinocyclocheilus rhinocerous | reverse complement strand
ATGGATAGATAGATAGATAGAAATGATTTGTGCATATATAAGATAAAATAAAATTGTTATTTAATTAAATAGTGTAAATATATATAATTCACACACAAGTGAATAAATATGAACAAAAAACAGAAAATAAAAAATATAGTAGTAGTTATTGTTCATATATACAGACACACACACACACACACACACATATATATATATATATATATATATAATTATTAGACAACAATTATAATAAAAAATGAATTATATGTATTAAATTAAAATACACACACATTACATTTTGTAAATAGTGTGTGTGTAGTTTTGTATTGTAAAATTATTAGTATCATAGACAACATTTCCAACTAGACATTTAGATTCAAGTTATTATTACCTAGTTCCATTTACCTTCAGAAAATCTTAAAACAAATTTGAGTTAGGTAAAACTCTGAACATTTGCTAAGCTATTGCTAAATGGTCTTCTGGGTGGTCCAAAGTCAAAAAGCCCATCCTGAAGTCCCTGCATAAGGCTTGTAGCACAAACAGTGCAATATGAAGTTGAATACTAAGGGCAATGTGTTTGTTTACATCCCTTAAATATGAGCATTAGCAAAAGTGATGCTTGTCTTAGCAAACACCCCTAATAAACAGAAGAAAACAAACACACTGAATTTTCTAGCTGATGTTAACATTGTAGGCCAGGCAGCAGCATTGCATGGCAGCACGGCACGATCCCCCCAGCCCAAGCCTTCAGCTTTTCGTTGTTTCCTGTTGGCTGGTCAATGAGTCGCGATCGCTTCTTGCACTGGAGTCGACTGGAGGGGTGGGGGTCGCAAAATAAAAGAAAACAAGTGTATCAATGAGAAGCGAGACAGGCAAAAACCCTCGCGAGCGGGAGGGTGTCGGGCCCCCGCTACGCGCTGTGACACAGCAGAGGGGGTTATTAAAGAAATGTTCATGCCCCGCGCTGATATAGGGGAGGACGTGCGCGCCTCTGTCGCCATCCTGTGACTTTCGTTAGATGTATTTTTGGATCACACAGCTGCAGCGAGTGCAGCCGGCGGTGTCAGCCCTATTCTTGCATCGAATGTGGCGGACATGAAATGCGGCGTGATGTTGACTTTAATCACGTTAAACGCTGTAATTTCGCTCTTGTTTTCCATTGGGAACAATATTAAGCCAACCCTCTGTTTACGACGAGGCCGATTAGAGTGACAATTATATTATGAGAAGCCACACTTGTGGGTCCTGGGAGCGATTTCGCAATCTCGTTGCTTCCTCGAGTCTC
>NW_015631074.1:1048884-1054148 GCF_001515625.1 Sinocyclocheilus rhinocerous | reverse complement strand
TGTTCATATATACAGACACACACACACACACACACACATATATATATATATATATATATATAATTATTAGACAACAATTATAATAAAAAATGAATTATATGTATTAAATTAAAATACACACACATTACATTTTGTAAATAGTGTGTGTGTAGTTTTGTATTGTAAAATTATTAGTATCATAGACAAAATTTCCAACTAGACATTTAGATTCAAGTTATTATTACTTAGTTCCATTTACCTTCAGAAAATCTTAAAACAAATTTGAGTTAGGTAAAACTCTGAACATTTGCTAAGCTATTGCTAAATGGTCTTCTGGGTGGTCCAAAGTCAAAAAGCCCATCCTGAAGTCCCTGCATAAGGCTTGTAGCACAAACAGTGCAATATGAAGTTGAATACTAAGGGCAATGTGTTTGTTTACATCCCTTAAATATGAGCATTAGCAAAAGTGATGCTTGTCTTAGCAAACACCCCTAATAAACAGAAGAAAACAAACACACTGAATTTTCTAGCTGATGTTAACATTGTAGGCCAGGCAGCAGCATTGCATGGCAGCACGGCACGATCCCCCCAGCCCAAGCCTTCAGCTTTTCGTTGTTTCCTGTTGGCTGGTCAATGAGTCGCGATCGCTTCTTGCACTGAAGTCGACTGGAGGGGTGGGGGTCGCAAAATAAAAGAAAACAAGTGTATCAATGAGAAGCGAGACAGGCAAAAACCCTCGCGAGCGGGAGGGTGTCGGGCCCCCGCTACGCGCTGTGACACAGCAGAGGGGGTTATTAAAGAAATGTTCATGCCCCGCGCTGATATAGGGGAGGACGTGCGCGCCTCTGTCGCCATCCTGTAACTTTCGTTAGATGTATTTTTGGATCACACAGCTGCAGCGAGTGCAGCCGGCGGTGTCAGCCCTATTCTTGCATCGAATGTGGCGGACATGAAATGCGGCGTGATGTTGACTTTAATCACGTTAAACGCTGTAATTTCGCTCTTGTTTTCCATTGGGAACAATATTAAGCCAACCCTCTGTTTACGACGAGGCCGATTAGAGTGACAATTATATTATGAGAAGCCACACTTGTGGGTCCTGGGAGCGATTTCGCAATCTCGTTGCTTCCTCTTGAGTCTCGAAATGTTAATATAGTTCAAACGGATTGCAATAGTAGAGGAGGAAATCAACTGAAGGCGGTTACGAAATGGTTTGCGACTTCTGTTGAGAGCTAAACATTTCCGCATAACAGCGTAATTTTGTTTATGAAGGAAAACGGGAGGGGTTTCAAAGTGACAGAAAAACAAAAAGACAGATAGGTCGGGGAGGGGCGGCTCTCGCTCATTATTTTGATTTGTGACTCTTTCGTATTTTTCTCCAGCTTTGTCCACTGAGGTAGAAGGCATGAGTCTGTGTTCCACGCAAACCGCTTGTTAGCGGCTTGAGGTGAGTTGGTTATAATGACTGAATTCATTAGCGCTGGAGTAGAAAAGATTGTATAAAGGAGACAAAAAAGGGGCAAGTGAAAGACAGGAAGAGGAGGAGGAACCAACATTGTGGCAGCCTCTGACCCCGGCGCATTCGGTTGGCAAAGTGTCGTTAAGGAGCGTGACAGCGACCTCCGTCACCCCGCCAGCAACGTGACCTCTTCACCTGCCAGCAAAGTGACCTCTTCACCCGCCACCTCCGCTTCCTCCCGTGTAAGTTGAAGGTATCTCAGGGGGCTTGAAAGTGCTACCTTGCTTCTTTCTACTTTATGTTCTCATAAAGAGTCTGGAGGTTGACGTGTCACTGTACTGTTGGTTTTCACAAAAATCATTAAAAAAATCTATGATATTCCAGCATGTGCCCAAAGACAAATCCTTTTTGAAGCTCATTTGAAGTCCCAACTTTGTCACATGGCCGAAATTCATCAACTTTGTCGCAGGAGATCACTGTAAGTGTGAACAGCCCTTTTGTCAGATTATTACTGTATATACAAAAGAACAAGAATATGAAAAAGTAGCAGGGTGAAAAAGGTGGCAATTATCTTGTCTCAAAGAAAATGCCTACAGACGGAGATGGAACGCGAACTGGCTCCGCAATGGACAAAATCGGAGCTGAAGCAATTAACATGACAACACAGAAACAAGTGTGTGTGTTTGCGTGTGTGTTCAAGGAAGGTTTATCCGACAACCGATACAAAAAGACACAACAGAGCAAAGAGAGAATCCAGACACCTCAGATCAGCTAGACGTCAGCTCTTATTAGAGTTGTCATTAACTTTCGTTAGTGCTTGTGGTACCGCAAGCCTGTTTAAGGTGGTTTGATGAACTCCAAACGATTTATAAAAATAAAAATAAAAACATGTTAAGAAACATCAAAAGATTCATGGAAGAAAGTGGTACATTTCCTTTATGTTGCAGTGTTACATTCATCCTCAACATAAATAAATTAATAAATACATAAACACAAACATATAATTAAATACATAATATCAAATAATTAATAAATAATTTGTACAATTATATAATCAATTATGTAGTAATAATATTAATAATAGCAATGAATATGCATAAAAATTAATAAAACTATTGTGTGTATATATACACACACACATATATTCATATAAATTATTCATAAGTTACAAGTGCTTTACTGATAAGATGCGCGTTAAATATCGCATGCGATTTATCGTGCAGCCCTAATATATATATATAT
Source organism: Sinocyclocheilus rhinocerous (assembly GCF_001515625.1). Classification (NCBI taxonomy): domain Eukaryota; kingdom Metazoa; phylum Chordata; class Actinopteri; order Cypriniformes; family Cyprinidae; genus Sinocyclocheilus; species Sinocyclocheilus rhinocerous. The sequence continues at coordinate 1,051,468 of NW_015631074.1, read as the reverse complement.
ATATATATATGTATATACTGTATGTATGTATATATGTATATATAGACAGACAGACAAGACAGACAGATAGACAGATAGATAGATATAATTTTTATACACACATAAATTATATAAATTCAATTACATATTTTGGTATACAAAACATAATAATATTATTTAAATAACACACAAAACCATAAAGCAATTTATCATATTTATGGCTTTGTGGTGAATTAAAATGCTGGCAGGGCATGTATTGTAGATAAATAAATAAATATTTAAAACTGCTGGTCTGAAATGCTTATTGTCGAAAAATTTTATTTTGTGGCACTGCAAATGGGGAAAAAAAAAAAGAAGTCAATCTTGGCCTGAAGGAACGATACAAAGAGGACCGTGTTCTGTACTTGCCTAACAGAAAAAGAGAGGAGAACGAGGAAGAGGGAGAAAGAAAGAGCTGAAGGTCTAATCCAGATCAATTGTTTTCCGTTTCTGAATATCTCTCTCTCTCTCTCTCTCTCTCTCTCTGTTTCTCTGGTATCGGGTCTCGGCAGAGGCACCTTTAGAGATCCTAATAGCAGCACATGGTGTCGGTCTCTCTTTTCTCTGGTTTCTTACCTTCAGGAGATCTATTTCTTTGATGCAATCTTGCCGAGCTTTGGCATCCATCAAGTCGAATATCTATCAAAAGATCAAAAGGGAGAGAGAAAGAGGAAGGAGAAAGAGAGTTATGGCATAAAGACAGAAAAAGAAAAAGCAAGTAAAAAATGTTACTGGTACTGGGTGGTAGAGCAAGAAGGAGGGGGTACGTCACACTGAAACCCAAAACCCCCAAACGCCTGCCCCACCACATCTACACCCCTCCTGCCTCAAGCATCCCTATTTTGCCAGATTCACCTGTGCTAATGGGTCAGGAGAACTGTGCAAGACCACAGGGTTCATTTTATGTAATGTTTCATCAAAATACTCCAATAGCACAAAAATCAACATGTATTTATTTAATTACATTAATTAATTTCTCTTTTAATTTCTTTATTTATTAGTAATAATTATAATTAAATTACTGCTAAATTACTACAAAAAGCTTGTTTTGATTAATTTATTGATCTTTGAATTTATTTGTATTCATTTATTTATTACTAATTATTTATATCTTTATTTGTATTAATACATTTATATATTTCCCGAATTAGTTTATTAGCATTTTTTTTATTACAAATTATTTATATTTTTATTTACTTGCATTACATTTATTTATCTTTTATTTATTTCTTAATTAAATATAATTAAATGAATATTTTTAATTATTTAAATAAGAAGTTTCATGTCCACATTCTGACAACACAATTTATTTTGCTATAACCGTCTGACTTTACATTTTGCCGTACTTGTTGTAAAACAAGATTGTTTGTGCCGTTTTAGAATATCAAAAGCTGATTATGCCGACAGAATGTTAGATGTATCTGTTAAAACACTGTTTTGATCATGTCTGTCCTGATTATAATAAAGCACACAGTGTAAACAGCAAACAGAAAATCTTATGAGCATCTCAAGACAAAAGTCGAAAAATCAAACGAAAACTTCCAAACCTGAAGCGAGTGAATCTAGTCCAAATATTCATGCAATCAGGGTTGCACAACATTTGCGTCAGAAAACAGCGATTATAATAATTATCGTAATCACAAAAGGTGTAAATGTTGCCCATAGTGGACTGGACATCCAACCTGACAGCTTTGAACCATGTACAAAATCCGAGGGATTGAAGTTGATTTGCATTGCAATATGTATGAAATATTATGTATCTGCAGCTCTAAATCTTGAATTTTTAAGCCAACAAGTGGCATGAATGAACTGCATTATGGGATATATTCACTGAGTCAAGACTGTTACTACCAGTCATTTTTAATTGCATGTACAAAAATGCCAATTGTTTCTGGGCTCATCATTAGTGTTAATAAAGTCAGTGGTAGCGACAGAGTCGACCGCTGTGTGTGCGTTAGGAAAGCAGAAGCGATAGTATCCAGGCACCACTCTTTTAATCTTGAGCTTGCCAATTATTTCTTCCAGCACGTCTGCTTTGCACATCCGGAGGAAACTGTGGAGCTTTTTTTGTGCTGGCTGTGTCTGTGAATATGCTTTATGGCAGGAAAAGAAACAGATTCAATCGTGATTATCAGTGTAAGAGCCAATCAGATGCCTGCTTCTGTTCGAACGAAATTTGCACAAATGTATTGATGGCTGTGTTTATGAAAAAAGGGTTTTGCTGCTTTCCAATCAATCAATCAATCCAGTAATGTTTTATCTTATAATAATGTTTTTGTTATGCGAAATTCATGACTCAATGTTCCAAAAAAATTAACAAACAAATTAATAAATTAATAAATTAATTACAATTCCAGATTTGATTAGCCACTGACTTTAGATTAAACTCATATAAAAAGTGTTTCAATTTATAGTACTGTTTTATCTTATAATAATATTTTGGTTAAAATAAATAAATAAATAAATTCCCGATTTGCTTAGCCACTGACTTTGGATTAAAGTCATATAAAAAGTGTTTACAATTTCCTTCAGCTGTGTAATCGTGTGTTGCAGCAGAACAAATGTT
>NW_015631074.1:1026141-1039150 GCF_001515625.1 Sinocyclocheilus rhinocerous | reverse complement strand
TGTTAATCAAGATACAAAATACAACAAGCTTCCATCCAAACATGAATCTCTCAAAGTGGCTTTTGGACGGTTCAGATTTATGCTTCAGTGTAAAAAAAAAAGAAAAGAAAATTATATTTATTTTGTTAATTACACAGACTTAAAATTGTTAATATAGCAACTGAATATTTACAATATATTTACTTTCAATAACTCTGTTAATTAAAAATGCTTAAACAACATTATTAAATTGTGATATTAAGTGTATGCAATTAAAATTATTACAAGTCAATACTCTGTAAATATTTTATCACGATATTAACATTTAATAATATAAACATAAACAACATTTAAAAACCCGGCATTTTCAAGCCATTTCAGAGCAAATACACTGGCCAAAATATCAAGAAATATTGTAAAATGTTCAAAAATAATATATATATTGAGTTTTTATTTTTATTTTTTCAAGTTTCAGTAATTTTGTTGGTTTTGTCATTTTTAATAGTTTTTTTAATGCCTATGTACTTTTTATTAATTTATTAATACATTTTTATTTTAGTTGCTTTGACAAGTATACATATATACACACACACATATGTATATATATATATATATATATATATATATATATACACACACACACACTTTACTTTATATGTATATATACTTTATTTTGATTTCAGTTTATTTTATTTCAAGTGACAAAATGTTTACACCAGACTTTACCGACATAAAACATACACTAAAAATATAATTGCAGAGATACTGTAAAATGTACTTATTTCACGAATAAAGACACTTCTTACCTGCACTTTTTTCAAAGCTACCGGTGTATGGTCTAGCATGTATGTAGCTCGACAAACCTCGCTGAACTGTCCCCTTCCGATCTTCTTTATAATGTGAAAATTGGCTAAATTGTTATAGCCCATATCCTGTTGGATTTTCTGAAAATGAAGAACAAAAGAACATTTCAAGAAAGCGAAATGCACATCACACAGCTTTCGTTTTATGCTTTTCCGTTCGTCTTAAACTTAAAAAGACAAAACAAACATGTCTCCACAGATCGGCCATTGCCAGCCGAACTCCATGATTGTGTTTGTTTATACGCCAAGAGAAGGAAGAAAACTCTGGAGGGCATCTGGGATAGGTGTTATTAGGGCGATATGTCAGGGCAAGAGAGTGTGGGAACGAATCAACATTAACCATCCACTTTGAATCCAAAGCGCAATATGAAACTTTGCCGTATACTGTCTGGACGAATCAGGCGAGTGGTGACATCCCTACTTCTGAAGTGACTTATGCTGGACCAGTTAGTGACAAACCGCCCCGAGTGATTTTCCCAAGAATCCATGCAGCGCCTTGACACTTGCGCTCTAAAATTAAAAATCTAAACAAAACCCGGAATTAGCCCCTCGGAGATGGCGTGAGCAAATAAATAAATTAATTAACACTTTGACCTTTAGAGGCTTTTCAAGTGTAAACTTTAATCCCGCAAACGTTCTGGCAACTGGAGGTGACAGATAGTGGAACGCAATGTCATGTCGTGGAGAACTACCCGAGGAAATTACATTGTGAAGATGCGAAAGGGATGGGAAGGATGACAAAATCGTATTCTTGTAAACACGCTAAATCTCTTTTATTTATAGTCATGGAATGCATTTTAATATTATGGTTCCATATTAAGATTAAGCTTCGCTCAACTCCCCGAAACGTTCATCCATTAGGATATTCAGTCGTAGCAACAAACGACTTTCTTTCTGTCATTCTTACAATACCAGAATACTTGGACGATCTGTCAGATCCATCAACATTATTGTGTAAAACTCTCTGATATATATAACGGGTTGAACTGAAAGAAATGAGTTGCAGGAAGCACTGCAACTTTACTAGACGCCAGAGGGGTGGATGTAGATCAAGGGGCGACCAATTTAAGAATTTCATTGTTTTCTAACTTGACAGCTTTAAGGGAAAAAAAAGGTGTGAGCCAAAGAATTGCCCCATCCAATTAACACACTGAGGTAGCTTGTTTTTCCATGTGACAACACGCTCTCAACCCCTTCTTCCAGGGACACATCTGGTGCAGCAGAAGCAGCACTCTCTTTCTGCCACCGCAGCGAAGAGAGAAAGCTGGATCTGACTAAATTTAACAATATCAAGCTAATATCCAAGACACCAGGTTTCTCGGCAACGTGTAGTTATTTTGTGTCAAATCCAGAGAGGCTTATGAAAAAATTGTTATATGAACACAATAGTAAGTTGGAAAATTCATGTTTTTCATGGTTATACAAACCAAGAAAAAATTAAAATAAAACACAGGGTAGCCTAGGGGGGTCAATGACAAATGTATTCATTCATTAACAACAGTGTTGTTATCGTTTACTAAAGCTAAAACTATTAAAATAGTTTGTTAATTAAAGTCTAAAATAAAATATAAATATTAGATTAAAAACATTCATAACGAAAATGAGAAATGTTGCTTTGGCAACTAATTAAAATTACTAAAACTGAAAAAAATAAAAAATAAATAATAATAATGACAAAATCAAATAACAAAAGTCACTGAAACAAACTAAAATTAAAACTGAAAATATAAAATATACGCTAACTTAAAATATTAAAATAGTATAAATAATGGTAAAATAACACTGATTAAAGTATTAAAATTACTTACTTTTAATGACGACAAAAAATACAAATATATATTTATATAATATAATCAACAAGTACTACACTTTCGTCAGCCAAATAAAAACCATGTGGAGCAGGAAAACCAAACAGGAAATTACATCATAGAGGACCCAGCGGACGTCATGTGGTGCAATTAATGATACATATTATATGAACTAATTAATTCACAGTTAATAATACGTAACATTTGTGTAAAAAAAAAACTTTTACCTTAGAAAATATATTTATACTTTCTTATATTTACATTATTCTTAAGTTACACCAAGTGATTTAGAGACATGAAATTTAAACTTTTGAAAATAACCATTTTCAAAACCATATGATACCCACATATGGCACATGTGCTTTAAACTGGATTTTTAAAAGATTTTCCCTTTGTTTATTGCGAACACACTTATTTGTCATGGACCCATAGAAGATACATATGTATGGTGTTGATTTGGTCAGCAGCGGAAGGTCCGCAGAGGGCCAAGGCATTGCTTTCACTCCCCGCATGGTCGCTTGACAAATGTTAGCATGAGCCTCTAAAGCGGCATGACAAGCGCATGCTGAGAGCAAAGTCGAGCTAATGTGTTCTGGCATGCGGCTTGCTAATCACACATTTACATATGCAATGACCTACATTTGCATGTCAGCTCGCGCACTGTCCGGCCTGATTAACGACGGGCACCTCCCAGCGTCGGGGAGGCCGGCATAGCGGCGGGAGGAGGCCAGAGGGTGGCGGCTTTTTTGGCAGCCGAAGGGATGCACTGCCAGCCAGGATTAGGCCTGACGCGGCCCGAGCTCCAGACACTTCATTAGAGGTAATCTGTTTAGCAGTGGGCAGTGTATGTAAACTTCACAGGCCATTTGCGGCACCTTTCTGCCCCCTGGCCTCGCCTTCAAAGGGCAGCAGGGGCGCCCTGACTGACAGCTTGTCTCATCCGTGGCTTTGCGCTGTCACACAATTTAGAGCACTGAGCTGACACGAGATGAACCGCAGCAGCCGAGGATCTCCACGACCGCCGGGGTCACTCGACAGAGGCGTGACGCGGTTTGTACAGATTGCAGCTTGCAGGAGGGGCGGGAGCTCAAAGGGCTCGTTGCCGCTCTGCATGAAGTGGAGAAAACAAAAATAACGCATAGAGGTGGGAGGAAAGGGGCCAAGAACGGCTTGAATTGGGATGCTGAACAACTTTCACGGTAAGCTTTTCATTAAGATTAGGGGTGCGCCGATAAATCGATTCTGCGATTTTCTGAATGCATCACGATTCTCACTCGAATCGATTCTGAGCTTAGTTTTTAACAGCAGATGGCACTCTAGGCTAGATTTTAACCGCACACTTAATGCTCACGAAGAAGAGCGCTTGTGTGTTCGACTGAGTCATGTAAGTGGTTAAATGTACTTGCACCTCAGCTTTTATGACGCAAGATTCATGTAAACGCAACCCAATGTGAACACTTGTAATTCGATTCAACCTTTTCGAAATTTAAGAACGGCTGTTTCTAAAGCACGCAGTGCCATCTGCTGTTAAAAATCAAGCTCAGAATTGATTCCAGAGAGAATCGCGAATAATTTGGAAAATTGCAGAATCGATCAATGAATCGATTTATCGTCGCACCCCTAATTAAGTTGCGGTCAGTAAAAATATTAGGGGCAAAAAGTCTGTCTGTTGTCAATAGCGTAGTAATGCAAGATGGAAAGCTCACATAGAAGTTACTTTCAAACCAAGCTGCTTTCTGTTGGTCAGTATGGCAATTTGTGTGACCAACTTGAAAATGAGCGAAATCTGCATAGGGAACTTTTTCTCCCAGAATGACTTGATTTTGCCCACAAAATATTACGAAGCAATGGTAATGTGCCCACGACAAAATGGATCATTGCTGCTCTGTGGCAAGTGGAGAAAACAAAAATAACACACGGAGGTGGGAGGAAAGGGGTCGAGAACGGCTGGAATTGGGATACCGAACAACTTTCACAAAAATATTTTTATTAAAGGGGTCCTATTATGCTCTTTTACAAAGTCTTGATTTTGTTTTGGGGGTGTACTAGAACAGGCTCTCATACTAGGTTGTTCGAAAAACACATTATTTTTCACATATTTTACATTATTACAACACCTCTCTCCCCAGTCTGGCATGAACGGCTCGAATAGTTCCTGTATCAAATGATGGCCCGCCTTCTGAAATTTGAAATGTGTTGTGATTGGTTAGCTGGGCCAGTGTGTTTTGTGATTGGCAGCACTCGGCGCCTGGTCGGGAAATGTCATGCCCCTTACCATAGCCTCCTGCGAGCTTCAGTGTAAATATTGCGTCAAAATCAAATCAATTTGAGCGCGATTTAAACCCGGATGATTGTAACCACTCTAAGTTCGTCTGCCTTGGGAAAGCTAGCGTGTCTCCGACATAGTGATAACACTCGTTGCCTTCTCTAGTGCAGCTCAACCAGGTCTCGTCCCATTCGTCTGTATTTGTGATATCACAAATCCCGGAAAATGTGCGTTGTAGTCCAAACGAGTCGTTCGTTGCAGTTTTTGAAAAGTGATTTCTGTTAAATAAAATATCTCCTTTTGAAGTGGACTTTGAACTTTGTGACTTTGCAGATCTTTTTTATGCTCAAACAGCAACATTACAGACTAACTAAAATTGAAAAAGTGAAAAAGCATAATAGGACCCCTTTAAGATTCGATCACATTAGTGAAAATTTGGGGGGCAAAAAGTCTGCTGTCTGTTGTCAATAGCGTAGTAATGCAAGAAGCAAAGCTCACATAGAAGTTACTTTCAAACCAAGACACTTTCTGTTGGTCAGTATGGCAATTTGTGTGACCAACTTGAAAATGAGCGGAAATATGAGGGAAAAAAAAATGATGCACAGAGGTAGGAAAGAAGGGGCCAAGAATGTCTTGAATTGGGATGCGGAACAATTTTTGCGCAAAGCTTTGATGCGGTCACATTAGCGAACAATAATAAAGTACAGCTCATGCAAAAGTCACTTGTGTAGCAAGCAACTTTCATTAGATCAACGCGGAAAATTCACGTGACCAACAACAACAAAAAAAAACTGCAAAGGGAACATTTTCGCCCTCTCACAAACTCCCAATCACATTGATTCCTACTGGAATGACTGGATTCCCCCCACTGTGAAATTTCGACAAAACGATAAAAGTGACCACACCTTTAAGCCCGAAGTATACTTATATTTTGCATCGCGTACAGCTAAATTAACAGCCTTTCAAAGAATACTCTGAGTGAACAAGCGCTCAAAACGTGCTATTTCTCTCCAGAAGTCATGATCGAAAAAGATGTCTCTGTACTCAATCTAGAGTTGCACATATATCTTTACCCCTTTACATAAGAGCTTGTCAACACGAGCAACTAGTATTGTTGCTTCTCCGGTACTTTGTCATTGTTGTTCCATCTCATTTTCTTTTACGAATGTGAAACGACAGGCCTGTGCATTGCTGCCACCTTGTGGACAAACTAACTAGTGCAAAAAAAAAATCTCAAAGTGCATGTGCGAACTGAGCATTTGCTGAGAATGTCAAAAAAGGCTAAAGGGCAAAAAAAGATTGTCCGTGCAGATTTTGTTAGAAAAATCTAACTGAGCACATACAGTAAATGTATGTACTATGCTGATGTACATGTAAAAAAAAAAAAAGAAGTATACTTTTGGGCTTTAGACTTGAACTGTCGCTTTGGTTAAATAAAAAAAAAGGTCAGAGGGGACGGAAGATGCAGCAGAGCATGCTGGGGAAATGACTCAAAGGGACAACACATCACAGGAGCAACAGCAAAGGATGGAGGGTTGGCCACTGGTGACACAAGTGTAAAAAGAGAAATGCAGACGTGCAGCCGCATGACAGGGGATGCGAGATAGGAGGAGGAGGAGAATGACGGAGGACGGGGCAGCAGCAGTGTGGAGACTAGGTGTGAGCTGACAGCACAACACTGCCAGAGGCTGCCAAGGAAAGGACAACCGAAGCACGGAAGAGGTGGTAGAGTAGCAAGACGGCACTTGGTGGTGGTGGTGTTGGTTGGTGGGTGCTGGAGGGGGGATCTTCATGGTGGGGGGAACAAGGCAGGAGATCCTGTTCACATCCTTTTCATCAACGTCTCTCTCCAGGCCCGGCCCATGCAATATTTATACCTCCTTCTCCCCGCTCCTCTTCAATCTGCTCCAGTATTTAAAGCCCTTGCTTTAAAAGGGGATTTTGCTTCGTCGAAAAATCCACCGTGACGATTAAAATCGGATCTGAAGATCTCACCCTCCCACTCGCTCGGAGAGCAAATGCACCATCAAATATGCACGCCTTACCGACTCATCCGGCATCTCCTATGCATATCCATCAAACCTTGGGGACTTTAAGATATGATATCGGCATATGTGTGATTACATACACAATTCAGCATTTTTTTGGTTGCTTCTTTTTTCTTTCAAGGGAATACAAGTCTATGTTGGATGCTTGTTGAGAGTCTTGTAAAAGTCATTCTCTTAAGCCGTCACGGTGTAATCCATTGCCAGACTTACCTTGAGTGTTGCGTTCAAACTAATGTCAAATGTCTCTCATGGTTTATTGATGACAGCGGGCATTTAGTTTTCACCGCCTAGCTGTATTCGACAACTATCAAATTTAGCACAACAAGACATTCAATGTCTTCAATGTCTCACGGAAGGTCAAACGATATTGGATTTTGCCTAATAACTAAGGTTAAAAAAGCCACATTCCGATTTATCGGCTAATACCTTTTAATAAAATGAGTACATGTAAACATTTCAAGAGACTATGTGAGCCCAGAATGTATAAAATCCCAGAAGCAGTTTATTGTGTAATCAAAAATCCCATAAATAATTGGCAACCAAACCAGTTCATGGTATCTGGAATTTCATAATATATCGGACTCCTGTAGTCTCTATGCTTGGGTTGTTCTATCCCATTTAAAATATTTAAACATATTCAACATACCAATTTTAAAAACTACTGGATTTTATATTTTTCCCCACATCAGTTATCGGTATCTGCAAAATTCAACATATAAGACATTTGACGTTTAAATGACATTTTGAATGCGATGCTCAACGTAAGTCTAGCAATGCATTACTTCATGACAGGTTAAGGATTACACTTATTTTCTTGGGGGGGAAAGCAACAAAAATTAAAAGTCAAAACTAAGTGTGCTTGATTCAAGCTTTTTTACTTTTGTCAAAACAAAGAATAAAATTCTTAGAATCTGAATTGTGTATGATTCTTATTCAGAAACTAAAAATTAATAAATAAAAAAAACAGAAAAAGAATTTTAGTTTATGATGTAACTTGTGATTACGTTAATGGTTCTTGAACAGTTCTTGAAAGAGTTCTCTCTTCCAATGAAAAAATAAATTAAGATTTCATGCATTTAGCAAGACCTTTAACAATAACAAGGCTTATTTATTATAAAAATTAAATCAAATCAAATTTTCAAGATGAAAAATGCAAAGTACATGTCAAGCAAAGTTTCAATTTAAAAAACTGTGTTCTTCTATAATAAAAACATCCACAGTAAGAAAAAAAATAGTGGTCAATAATGACTTATTTACACATACAAGAAAGATGCTGCCCATGTAAAATAAAAAAAATAAAAAATGTATTGTATTTGATAAATAAATTAAGATACCAAAGTTTGGTATTTGATGTTCAAAAAGCTTGTATCGGCAATGATTACTCAGTAAAAAACATTCAACCTCTAATTTGAACACAACTCATGACCTACCACAAGACGACTTACAATAATTGAGTCGGATGATTGGAGGGAATTAGTCTGGAGGGTGTGAAAAGGAAGTACGACAAAAGAGAGATTAAGAGAGTGAACGAGGAAGAGAGAGAGCAAAAGACTGCTAAAAGCAGCAGATTTCCAACACCTCTGTCTCTGGCACTGGAAACACATGATGGCTCCTGTGTGCAGGAAACGCTGCTTGTGCAGAGAGCAGAATCTCATTATCACCTCTCACCCGGCACAGCGGAGAGACAGCCGGAGCAGACCGCCGCCTGTCTCTCTGCGGGTGGATTGACAGACACGGGGAGATTTGACGGGGGCAGATGTGGATGTAGAAGAGGGCGACAGGCTCGTGTTACATGCTGCTAAGCAAGCAGGTGGTGAGTCAGGATGGTAGACGCCAAAAAAAACCTCAAGTGGCTTTATAGAACGCCTATATAACGAGATTACAAAGAAGGTTTGGCTAGACTGTGTGTGTTTGTTTATATTTGAGAAAGCACACAAACCTGTGGCTGAAACACTGGCACCGGTGGCTGCTGGCCTTGTGATTGGGCGTCCATCGTGACAGCAGCAGTCCCTTAGACCCCTGCGAAACAAACAAACAAACAAACAAAATAAGATGCATTGACCATTCCCGGCACGGCCACAGGAGCAAACCTCCTTCCTTGTAATAATCTCCAGTGAATGTAGACGTGTGAATCTGGTAATAGAATTAGGGTCTGGAGCAGCGCTCCTGACAATCACACGCTGCTGTGGAAACAGTCGGCGCGTCACCTCGCCCGAGGAACCCGATCCGCTGAGAACACGACACCCATTGTGTTAATGAGACCTGTCAAAGAGCCACGGCACTGGAGACCCTTCAAATTGAATAGTAAAACTCAATTGTTAAAACTTGTAGCCCATTCGTCGAGCACCAAAGCAAATTATTGGGGAAAAAAAAAAAAATTGGATGTGTGTAACCAAATATAGTGTGGTCAGAATACTAAAGACACACAATTAAAGTTAAAAAACGAAATGTACTACAGCAGGTACAGTACCAGTTCCACCACCAAAACTCAACATTATAATCAGCTATATGATCTCAAAATTAGTCAGTTAGTGATATACTGAGATATCTGCCCATATTTGGCCATTAAGAAATGTTTGATAGGGCTGTACAATTTGGACCAAAAAATGATTTGAAATGCACTATAATTAGTTACCTGAAATGATTTTTTTACTCAAGCTGAAATTCAAGATTTAATTTAGCCAAAATCCAAAGATGAAGTTTCAGTAATTAAATTTATGTATCTGGGTAATTAAACTCCATGCTGTTCAGGGTATCGTGTTCTAGTGAAGTTCTTCAACAATGAACTGCTTCTCATTATTTCAGCTGAACAAATTTTACATACTCATTTTGACTGAAGGTTAGCCATTGAATTCCATAATATTTTTGTCCATACTATGGAAGTTAATGGCTATCATCTACTGTTTGGTTACCAACATTATTCAAAATATCTTCTTTTGTGTTCAGCAGAAGAAAGAAACTCGTATAGGCTTGGAACAACTTAAGAGTAGGTAAATGATGACAGAATTTTTATTTTTGTGTGAATCATTTCTCTAAATGTTATTCTGGCAAATATTTTGAAGAACGAAGTCAGGTTATAAATGAAGAATGAAGCCAGGTTTTGTAAAATACTTAAGTGCTCAAACTTAAACTTTGTGCTTTTTAAAAGAATCAACTCATACCTCTTTCAGCGACCAAAAAGTAAACCCAGTGCTTTTTGCATTCATATTGTACCTGCACTTAAAAGTGGACTCACTTCTGTTTTTGAAACAAAAATAAGAATTAGCTAATAATAAAACAAAATGAATAAATGCATTTAAAAACACACATATTTTAATTTAATTTAATTTTACATTTTTCACTTTTATATTTTATGTTAAAACCCCTTTTCAAACTGAAAGAAGAGCTTCAGTTTCAGTGAGTAGTTGGCAACACTTTTAATATGCTTCTCACTAAAAATCTGGTAAAAAGAAAAAACTGCAAATCTCTGTCTGCTAAAATGGAATGTGAACGTTTCCGATGCACATTATAAGCGAACAACTGTATGGACTTTAAGTGATCCAAACCTAGTGCGCATTTTGAGATTAACTGCAACCCTAATCATTGGCATCTGCAAATATCTGTTTGCACACAGTTAACGAAGTTAGCTAATTAACAACAAGCGGTCATTTCATCTAGTACCAGAAACAACATACAACAACCTTGTCAATGAAAAACTGACATTTTGTTTTCAAAGATTTTTGGCGCTATAAGTATTGCGTAAAATGTGTTACTTCACATTTAGAATAAATTCCAATTTAATCCCGAAAATGTGCACATCTTATTCAGTATCATTAAATGATATATCCGTCATCCTGCTCTCTAGATATCGGTTTTTGGCTATTAAATTAAAGAAAAAAAATGTCACTTAACCACAAATGTCAACCCAAAGATTCCTTCATTACTTTTACACACACACAAAACCTTCAATAACAGCCACCCATAAAGCACCTAGTATCAGTTGAGTCTGGTGCTCCTGGAAAGCCTACAGAGACATTAATGTGGGCACAATAAAGCGTACGCGCACGTAAGAAACAGCGAAGATGTGTTGTCTTTGCAGAGCCGACGATGAGAAGGAATAAATTAGGCCTGAGCTTTCGTCGGTGACAGAGAGCAAATACAAAAGACGGCTGCACACTTTCCTTTACATCAAGCCAGGAGATGGGCCTGTGCGTGCCGCAGCCATCAAAATTTTTAATGATTGCTCAGTTGTCACTTCACTGCGGCACGCAGCTCGGGTGAGCTTGCCGTGTCCTCACTGTACTGAAGGAATATGAGCGAGGGTTAAAAAAAAAAAAAAAGAAACACTCTTTTCATAGAAAGGCCATTTACATGTCGCTCACTGCAGTGAACGTCCGTCTCTGCGCGTTGTCAGGGCTGAGTGGATCGAGGAGCTCGAGCCAATTAAAATACCTCATGCCGGTGAACGGAGAAACGGAGCTGAAGCTGTCACCATGGCAAAATAATATCAGCCTGGTTTGTTGAAGGTTAATAACACTAATTAAGCACCAACCCTACGTCTGAGATTTGAGTGGCAGTGCGAGCAAGACAGGGTTTGTTGCCACCGAAGATTTGTTTTTGTTTGCCATTTTTTCAGTTTAGCTAAATTTGTCTCCACATTAAGGATTGTGGAAACTGCTTGCGTGACGCATTTTCTCTGGGGAAGAACTAGTCGTTAAAGCCACAAATTTAAACAGCCTCTCTACAAGTATGTAATTAGTATTGAAAGAGTAAGTTTTTAAATTAATAAAAACACCCGAGCTCCCAAAAAGCATACTTAGGAAACCCACTTTTTGTTCTTTCTTTACGAAACTTCAAAATGCGATTGAGGTGAATGATTCTCGGCACTAGGGCTGTGCGATTTGGGGGAAAATATCAAATTGCGATTTTTTTTGACAGATATTGCGTTTGCGATTTGATTTGCGATTTTAAATTTGCAAAGTCAAGCTTCAGCTCAATATTGTCAATAATGTGCAGCACAGTATGGGTATCATTACCCTGCTGAAAAAAACAATAGAAACCATCACAGAAATTCTTATAGTTTCCATTAAACCATTACAAAATTCCTTTTTGTTTTGGGCATTATTCCAAAATGAATTACTGTTGTTCTATTGGTTGCCATCTGCCAGATTACAGCCCACCAATAGAATCCATCAAATAGACACCACATTATAGGTTACATTAAAACCAATACAATTCCCATTATAACCCTGAAACCCATTACATTTGTTATTGTGTTTTGGGAGGGGTTCTATTGTTTTTTTTTTTCAGCAGGCAAGATTATAATGGTATAACTGCAGTGCTGATTGGGGAGAACGGAGGTGCGCTCACTCTTGCCCAGGGCAAGTAAGACTGCAACTCAAGGCTGGCAGTCATGCATATGCTCTGGAACAGAGTAATATCGCGTCCACATCGCAGGCTTTGCGATTAGGAAATCGCAACGTCTCAAATCGCGATTTCGATTAATCGCACAGCCCTACTGGGCACTAAATAGCAGTTTGAGACAGCAGTCAATGGACGCTGCTGTTGGCAATGTACAATGCTGCTGTCGTCTCACTATTATGATTAAAAAACAAACAATTTTACGCAATTACGTGAATCAAAATGGCAAATCAAATTTCAAACACGCTTTGAATGTGAAATGTTGTTTGTAATGTAATGTGCTATTTCAAAGCAAACAATAAAATAACTGTATAATAAAATGTAAAAAAACAAAAAAAAACTATACACTTTAATGCTGTGATGCCAAAATCAATTTCAGAATTTAGAATAGAGTTTTGCATTAATATTAGTATTTAATATTTATATTTTTTCATGAATAATGATTTTAATAGTTTCTTATTCATTTTAAAACATTACAATTTTCTTTCCCTCTCTTTCTCTGTCTCTATGAAACAAAATAATTGTATAAAACAAAATAAAAAAAACTAATGCTGTAATGCCAAAATGTACTTGTAGAAATTAATACAATAGAATTTAGTGTTTTAATTTTAATTATATATATATATATATATATATATTTCAGAG
>NW_015631074.1:1025249-1025982 GCF_001515625.1 Sinocyclocheilus rhinocerous | reverse complement strand
TATATATTTCAGAGGTTGCGTTAGTTATTTTGACAGACAGGGTCGTAAAAATTCCGTCATAATCTATTATTACCCATCATTTTAATTTGCATATTTAATTATAATAACACATTTAATTGCTTGTATTTTTGTTCACATTTTCTTTTTTTTTCATGAACAGAGACTGTGCATCACTTTTCATGTTAAACACCACACCCACAGTGACAGCGGAGTCCACTAAAAACAACAAAATATGCTAGGGCTGGGGAAAAAAAATTATTCTCGATTTTAATAGATTCTCATTTTTATGAACCAATACCGATTCTTAAATCCCAAGCGATTCTGTTTTCAGTTGATGAATGAACCGTACATTAGGGCTGCACAATTAATCGAAATTAAATTGCAAAGGTGATAAATCGCGATTAGGCAGAAGCTGCGATTGTCATGCATATCTTTCAGTGAAGCACGGTTCTGTGAGCAGTAGTAAATCTCCATCCGAAGGCCAGAGGGCGCTCTCGCACAGAAACTCCAAATACACCTTGCAGAGGAAACCCAGGAAATCCCTATAGCAGTTGCTGAATAAACAAAAGATTTAACTGCTTTCATTGATTCAACGTGACTAATAAACACACGACTATGACAATATATGGTTTATCGGAGTTCGTCTTATTATAATTTTTATTATAATAAAGTAAATAATAATGCAATGCTAATCGACATAGCCTTTATCACTGCTTAGAATACTATGAAATAT
>NW_015631074.1:1019851-1022892 GCF_001515625.1 Sinocyclocheilus rhinocerous | reverse complement strand
GTTGCGTTAGTTGCGTTAGTTATTTTGACAGACAGGGTCGTAAAAATTCCGTCATAATCTATTATTACCCATTTGCATATTAAAAACAACAAAATATGCTAGGGCTGGGGAAAAAAAATTATTCTCGATTTTAATAGATTCTCATTTTTATGAACCAATACCGATTCTTAAATCCCAAGCGATTCTGTTTTCAGTTGATGAATGAACCGTACATTAGGGCTGCACAATTAATCGAAATTAAATTGCAAAGGTGATAAATCGCGATTAGGCAGAAGCTGCGATTGTCATGCATATCTTTCAGTGAAGCACGGTTCTGTGAGCAGTAGTAAATCTCCATCCGAAGGCCAGAGGGCGCTCTCGCACAGAAACTCCAAATACACCTTGCAGAGGAAACCCAGGAAATCCCTATAGCAGTTGCTGAATAAACAAAAGATTTAACTGCTTTCATTGATTCAACGTGACTAATAAACACGCGACTATGGCCATATATGGTTTATCGGAGTTCGTACGCCTTGCAGAAGAAACCCAGGAAATCCCTATAGCAGTTGCTGAATAAACAAAAGATTTAACTGCTTTCATTGATTCAACGTGACTAATAAACACACGACTACGACAATATATGGTTTATCTGAGTTCGTCTTATTATAATTTTTATTATAATAAAGTATATAATAATGCAATGCTAATCGACATAGCCTTTATCACTGCTTAGAATACTATGAAATATGTTGCGTGCCTTATTCTGTGTAAGAAGCCACATCATCTCACAGAAGGATTTATTTTAAACACTCGACTGACATTATAACGTGAGTTTGGAGTAAAAACATGTTATTAAATTTGGTATTTTCATGTGTTTTCAGATGAAGCAGCATTTACTACACAGAGCCGTAGATCACTGACAAGCTACGCAAACAGCATTCATAAATCGCAGAACGATTTCTTCTATTTCATAATCGCAAATGCGATTTTGAGTAGCTTGTCAGTGATCTACGGCTCTGTGTAGTAAACGCTGCTCCATCTGAAAGCACGTGCTGGAGATTTACTACTAATCACAGAACCAGCTTTACTGACAAGATACGCATGACAATCGCATTTTAGATATAATAATAATGATAATAATAATAAACAAAAAATGATATAATAATTTTTATACATTATTAAATATTAATAAATTACTAAAATATATAAAACATTTTTGTATGTATGTGTATATTTATTTAATTATTTATTTATTGTTTCTCTCTCTGCCAAAATTCACTTAACAGTAGAATTTTGTTAAGAGTAGAATTTATTAATTTATTATAATAATAATATCAATAATAACAACAACAACAATTTTTTTATATATATTATTAAATATTAATAAAATTAATAATAAAATATATGAAAAACAACTTTTATATAACATATTATGAAGTAAAGTTCAAGTTTCATGGCCGATAAATCACTCTGCACCAGCAGGTGTGTCAAAAAGTTAAAAGTTTTGACCCTTTGGTAGAGAGTCTGGGAATTGACAGTGGCAGCATGAGATGGGTTGCCCTGTTGTTTAGTTCTATTTCAGTTTCAAGCAGTTCAGTTTGAGACTGGCAGCATGGCTTCTTTGATTGACCTATTATGTGTCAAAATGACTTCAGGGCATCAGCGGTTTCCATCCAAAACCCTTTATTAACAGAATCAATTAAACATGCCACATGATATCAGCACACAAGCACCCAAACAAGAATGATTACAGGAGCCGCATCCTCTGGAGACGACTGTATACACACACACACGCAAAAACACACGCCAACAACACCCAACTGTCTAGAGAAACATTCATCTGCGCTTTTTCCACTGGCTATTTACGGCGTCTGCAAGCAACACGTGGTTTACAGCTGCGTGCTTGTAAAATTAACATACTGAAAAGGGGCCGCGGCAACGACTAAGTAGCTAAACATAGCTTAGCATGACAAAAGGGTCATTACGTGCCATGATGACAGTAGGCAACCTACTTTAAAGAGGCTTGGGAGCTGACTAACAACTCAAGAGGCAGTTTTGCTGCATAGTCGCATAGAAAGATGTCAAAGTTTCCGACGTTTCATCACCTGCTACATATTCAATGTCATTAACATTTTTGAACACCCAATTTTTAACATCTAACATAAAAGCTTAGAACTGTGGCTTGGTGGTTAGAGGTTCTATACTTGGAGATATGGTGCTCACGCTGGAAATTTAAGTTCCAGCCCAGCATTGGAATATTCCCAATCTTAGGGCCCTATGATTTCTGCGATGTGGAAAACACAGACGGAAATGAAGTATCCAGTCATAAAAATGGAATTTAATGCAGAATGCTACAGAATTCCTCATGAACTTCATCTCTAGAGCTGCGAGATTAACGCCGTTTTTGATAATACATTTGTATTAAATCATAAATCCAGAAAAAAATAAAACCGAATTTTTGACGAAGAAAAAAATTATTTCATAGAGCCCTACTATTGCACAAATTTAAATAAACAATGAATTTGGTTTAATAGACATGCTTTTTGATTTTTCACTTAAATTTAAATTGAACTGATTTAAATTTAATTAAATCATTAAAATTGAATCCAGAACAATTAATTCAGAAAATATGAAAACTGGGAAAAATTAAATGGATTTCATAGGTCCCTAACAACGTAACTTTTGTTAAACTTTAAAGGGGTCATATGATGCGATTTCAATTTTTCCTTTCTCTTTGGAGTGTTACAAGCTCTTGGTGCATAAAGAAGATCTGTAAAGTTGCAACGACTAAAGTCTCAAATCCAAAGAGATATTCTTTATAAAAGTTAAGAGTCAGCCACACCTACCTAAAACGGCTCGTTCCAACACGCCCCCACATGTCTACCTCACTATGTGGTAGTGCTGTGTTCAAAATATCGATACGACGATTTATCGTCACAGAGATTTGATGATACGAGTATCGATACAGCTGGCCCTGTATCGATATTGTGGCACGTGTTCAGCAGTGGACCGCGCTTAAGTAGAAAAGTGCGAGGTTTCTAAAAAAGAATGAATAGAGCATA
>NW_015631074.1:1014214-1019795 GCF_001515625.1 Sinocyclocheilus rhinocerous | reverse complement strand
GCATTGGATAGCTGGCCAATCAGAGCACACCTCGTTTTTCAGACCGATGAGTTTTGTAAAAATCGACGCGTTTCAGAAAGGCGGGGCTTAGAGGAGAAACAATAATGTACAGTATGTAGAAAATAATGTGTTTTTTGAACCTTAAACCGCATAAACACATTTCATTACACCAAATACACAAAATAATGTTCTTTTTAGCAACATCATATGACCCCTTTAATAAACTGTTGTTAAATTGTATGCATTTTATAATTTAAATTTGATGTACTCCATACATTTATTTAAACCATTCAAAACTATTAAAACTGGTCCGTGCCGATTAGGGGTGGGAATCGCAGGGTACCTCACGATACATGGCTCACGATACGATAATATCACGATACAGCGATTCTGCGATAATCGATATATTGCTAGACAATTCTATAACGATACATCACGATATCTGTCAAACTATGAAAACAAAATGCCTGTGAAAAGGTTACGTGCAAGTTTTCTCTCTTTATTCAAGTCCAAACTGTTAGAAAACAGCACAAAAGTTCTGTAAATCAAATTTAACATAAGTAAATTAATCATTTTATTCTTGGACTTACACTTTTCTTTGTGTGTAAACCAACACATTTAACTGCTTATCAACTTTATATATAGCCTATATATAAACCTGGTACATTTCAAAATTTAACTGGAGTGTTCTCTCAACCTTTCCTCTCCTCTCATTATAAAAACGGAGCCCCGCACACATGACATGCAGGGAAAAAATAGCCGTTCACATCCCCTCTTTTGCGCACTCAGGTTCGTTATTTCAAATGTAGATGCGCGGCAAGCAAACACTCTCCACACTTCTGCGTGCGCCAATATACAGTGCCGTTGCGCTACGGGCGTCCCGAGTTCGAATCCCAACTCAAGGACCTTTTCCGATCCTCCCCCCATCCCCCTCTCTCCCACTTCGCTTCCTGTCAGCTCTGATCTGTCCTATCATAATAAAGGTGAAAATGGCAAAAATAAATATAAAAAAACAAATTTTTACTGAATAAAAAAATAAAAAGAATTTTGGAAAAATAAAAAGCATTTCATAGAGCCCAACAATCACTCCTTTCATCATTTTCCATATTTGTTCCATAAAAATAATTCAGCATAAAGGCTTAAAATAAAACATGAGGAACCTTGCTGGCATTGCAAAAGTTATAAGGCTAGAAATTATTAATTTTATCTTCAAATTTTGCATATTTCCGTTACTAATCTTTACATTATGAGATTTTCTCTCATTAAATATGTTGCTTAATATTGATTAACTAACTCATATTCCTAACCTTGAAGTGCTAGATGTCTTCATTGTGAGTGGGTGTCCATTATGAACCAATGCTGCCTTTAGTTATGTGGAAATTAAGAGTAATTGGCAATTTTACAAGGCATCAACTCCTGGAGGCTGCAGTGATTTCATATCAAACTTCTAGTAAGTATGCATGGACTGCAGACTTTTGCATTCTTAAAAGCAGGAAAAGTTAATCAAAGAATAGATTCACCCTGTGCTCCCGTGTCCAGAATGATAAAAGAAGAAGTAACCGAACCGATCGGTAGCCTAGCAAGCACATCAGGGAAACTTAATGTGATGGCAGGCTGCCCTATATGTCTTTTATTCCCGGATTCTTGGCTGCTTCTTTCTTCATGTATGAAAAAAAGACGTAACAAGAAAGGGAGGAGGATCTTTTGTGGATCAAGGAGCCTGGATGTTAACTGGCTCTGGACTTAAATTAGCCTTTGCTCACAGGTGTTCACGTGGACCAGATCATATGCAGAATGATCCAAGAGTGCATGAAGGAAAGGAACGCCAACAGTAGAAGAGCGTGGTATGAACGGCACATGAAAGGCCGCTTTGAGCCTCTGAATACAGTAAAAGCAGTGGCCATGATTATAAGAAACCTTTTTCATGACAGCGAAGCTAAAACCATCTGATCATTAATGATGGAATAGTCTGGAATTAAAAAGGACCGACATCTGCACATTTATTTTAATCAGCGCCGAAAAGAAACATGAGCCTAGAAGTGCAAGTTGCCATGAAGGGGCTCAAGACATGGTTGAAGATTAAGGATACAGACCTATAAATTCTACAGCTATTTAATGATGCTGTTTTTTGACTCGTCCAATAGGACTTTTGATCTATTATTTGGCTGAACAATTAAGATACTTAACACTGTGGAACAGAAACACAAGCATTAATTAATGAATATATGAATATATAAGTCAAAATGGGTAATAATGGAACAGCACTTTTAAAAAAGGAATTTTTCACTATTATTTACAACATGATCTGCATTTTCATAATCTTAAAAAAGGGTGTAACGATCCATCGATATGGATCGATACATCGTTTAAATGTCTAACGATACGATGTATCGACGCCACACGTAAAATATCGTTATCAGTAGTATAAATAGGCACCTTATTTTGACACTGTCCACATTTTTACCAATGTCCATCTATGCATTACCGCCAACATGTGTATCTCATTCAAACTCACGTGTCGGGACGATAAGACTGCCTGAAGGGCGAGCGTAAAAGACGCTCGGGATAGTTGACGGAATTGTCGAGCGCTTGTGAGAAGTTTTCAGCGCGCAGTGACACGCGCACACATCCAAAGCACATGCATACAGACAGCCGCATCGACAGCACGCTAATACCTAATTGAGCTCTCTTCCTCTCTTTTGTGCATGGATGAACAAATACAGTCCAAATTACATCAAATGTCACCGATGGAGTTTTGGTTCCTTGCCGCTGTCGCCTCTGGCTTGCTTAGTTGGGGACACTTAATTTCCAGCGATATCGTCGACTTGATTGCACACATACTATTTAAACTGAACTGAGCTGGATAATGACATTGCTGAATTCAATGATGAACTGCCTTTAACTGAAAATTGAGTGTTTACTATTGTCATTTTGCATTAATGACACACTATATTCCTAATTAATGCTGTACAGTTGCTTTGACACAATCTGTATTGTTAAAAGCGCTATATAAATAAAGGTGACTTGACTTATACTCTATGTACTTATGCACTATGTACTCAACTGTGTAATGTATGAATTATATAAGGTTATTTTATCATTTATAATCAGATTCTGATAGCCCCTCCCTCTCAGCTACATAATTAAAGCTGCAACAGTTGAGTGCATGAAGTGTCTAACATTACACAATTAGTTTTTCGGTTATTTAAGTGCATCATCAGAATATTTCTCTATTTGGAATTTTCAGTGTGAACGCAATACTCGCGCTATTTATACTACAAAACGGCATAGAATCGTAACCAAGTACGTTTGTTGTACATAAGTTTGTTACATTTAATTACCACTTTGCAAATTTTAAGGCATATGGGGGAAAAAATCTATATGGAATCAATACGGGAAAAATGTCATGATGCTGTGGTCTTGTTAACTGGTTTTTAATCCCAAAACTTTGTGGTTTCTAGGGTGTTCTTGGTGGTTGCTAGGTAATTTCTTACTGGTCCACATCATATACATGTTATTTAATTATATATAACCATGTAGGATTTAATCAATGTCAGTATTAATTGAGCTTTACACAAATGCATATGCTCCACCATATGCTCATTTACACTCCTGCATTAATGTACGAATATTACATTAAGAATTGCATTAATCTCAATAACATTTCCAGTAGCTTTATGTAAAATAACAAACGCAGCCTAATTGTATAATATTCTGCAAATGTAAAAATGCCGAACCCCACTACTTCATCTAAAGGGCTGTTTTCTTTTAGCCTGCAACCATTGCATTTCCATAAGGAACCCAGTCTTGCGGTCTTGAGGGAGTCTGGCCCGGCCATCCATATTCCTGCTCAGCACCTATTTATAGGCCTCCTTTACATTTTTCACTTTCACATTTTATAGGGTAATGATTATTTCTCAGTGGAAGTAAATAGCACAGCACAAATGGCCTCTGCATGTGAGGGCCGGCTTTGATTTATACCCACACACAAAGTAGTGCACAGGCCTTTGCCTTTAATACCTGACTCTATTTTACGGCAGGTCTCAAGAGGAGCGCACTTTTGAGAGCACTACAGATGCCCTACCTCTCTGCTTTGGGGTCGGAAACGTGCTATAGTAACAGCGTGCATTTGTATCTCGTCCAAGTCGGGCTCCTTCAATCATCACACACACAAACATTCGGCACGGCGTAGGAGGCTGGAGTGCGTGCAGGTGTAATGATCCACTTTACGTATCCCTGAGTCAAAAGGACGGGGCTCAGAGGAGCTGGCAGGGCAGCAATAGGCCTGGGCCACCTCGGCCTACTGCCTATTGTGTGTGTCTTCTCGAGGGCCAGTTTGATGAATCAGTTCTGGGCTCGGGCTTTTGTGAGTGTGCCGACAAGCCTGCAGGTGCTTTATAGTGGAGGGTCTGAGAGGGAACAGTTAATTACCCTGCAGGGGCGCGCATCTCCCCGAACACTGTTTGATGTGCAGAGCTTGAGCGCCGGTGAAGGGAGTCCTAAAGTGATGCAAATAATCCATTAGAGGTAACTTGACTAGCCCGTTTGTCTGCGCAAAGATGACCGATTTGAATAACATAGGGTGCGGAATAAACATTTCTTCCAAATGCTTTAAAATTTATTTAGACCTCTTATAGTTAATCATGTTTTTTTTGTTTTTTTGTATCTGTCTACAATTTAGAACCAAAATTTCATTTAAATGTAACTGGGTAATTATCATTAACTAAAATGAAAGCTAAAACTATTAAAAAAAACATGACTTACCTGAAATAAATTATAAAATAAATTTATTTTCATTTCAGCTAGTTGCAACATTTTTTTAAATTTTCAGTTTAACTTTAAGTACTAAAATAATTAAAACTAAAACAAATAAATAAAAAATAAAACTATACAATAATACTAATAAATAATACTAATAAAATTATAGGCTACTGCACAAACAACAAAGTGAAAACAGAAAATATAAAATCTAATTATCAATGATACTAAAATAACACTAAACATATACTAAAATAAAACAATATAAATTAAAAACAAGTAAACATAGTTAATATATTTTATACATTTTAAGTATACATTTTAATGTATATCTACAAATTTATTTTTAATTGTAGATATACAATACAAGGGCTGTATTTAATTGACATTTTATATACAATATGTTTGAATTTACATTATATTATTTTTTACATATTTACTGATATTGATACACTTTATAAAGACTGGCATCTTTATTTAACCTAAATCTGTAAATACAGTTATTTAATTTTAGTTATATAATTCACATACATATCATTTATATCATTTCATATCATTTAGTTATATAATTTCATATACATAATTTGATTTAATAATAACCCAATTTGAAGCAAAAACAGAATGTTCTGACTAGCTTTGTGAAATTATACTACATGCCTGAACGAAGCAAACAGCAGATGCTCTGAATGAGATGCAGATTCACTCTCTGACAGCAGGAGGCGCTGATACAGCGTTACCTTGGTTATCGCAGTAAACAAAGCAGAGCTGCACTGAAACACTGCTTTAAAGGGGTCATATGATGCTGCTAAAAAGAACATTATTT
>NW_015631074.1:1011231-1014074 GCF_001515625.1 Sinocyclocheilus rhinocerous | reverse complement strand
AACGCAGTTTGTGCAAGTCCAGAACAGAGACGAGTTGCTTGCAATAAGACAAAAAACGGCCGGTTGCCGATCGCGTAAGTTCCAGGGGAAGCTCCTTAGTTCGGCCATCCTTACACACACGTGACTGACTGACCGCTCGCACCAACAGGAGGAGGAGGGTCGTGTTACTCTCTACACTGCACTCAACCGGAGGGATTCCTACACTTTCAGTCTTTGAGGAGACATGAAAAACAGCACATACCGCAGGAACGGTATAACAGAAAATATTAGCGGTTTTGAAACTGTAAAATGTTCAAATCGCGGTATACCTTGAAACCGGTAATCGGCCCATGCCTAGTCAAGAAACATTAATAGATGGCCTATATGATGTTTAACGTGAAAAAAAAACCTCACCTGCCACATTTGAGGCCGACAGGAAGTTTTTTTTTTTTACTTTCTATGAGCTTTTAAGAGAGTATGCCTGATTTGAAAGTGAATTATGAAAGAACATACCAGATTTCCATTCAGTGACACAAAAACATTAATAAAGTCACTGAGCCGAGAAACAGAGAATAGATTATATACAGCACTTCTTAACACCAAGACGTACAACAAATATACAGTTTCACTCTACAATAAACAATGATTGTGTCTTTAACTTGACAAGCTTACATCTGGTCAAACTGGTTGATTTGACTGCGCCAAAGTCAGAACAGCCCGTAGACAAACTGCAGAGCCACAAAAACCATTTGATATCCTTCTGTAACTGAACGCAATACACTGACAAAAACAGAGTCAATGAGTTGTCAAGTAAATCAATGTTCCTTCCTGATTGACTTCTGAAGAAAGCACAGCATAAAAAATGTTAATCTGATAGATCTCAGCTAGATCGCACACACCTGCAGGTACCTGCTTTGACAGCGTCTTGTAAATAAATAAAAAAAAGTGTGTCATCATTTCACAGAAAAAAAAGATATTTTCAGTGAAACACAAAAGCTCTGATCTAAAAGGTGATACTGAATGAGATCTCATCTAGCCCCAATTATAAGGAAGCGATGCATGTACTCTTCCCAGAATGCACTGCAATGAGTTCCAGTGGGGGAAAAAATGCTGATGAGCATACTTATATTTTATTTAACCCTAAGTAAATAAAAAAAGTAAATAAGAAATCACTATTTTACCAAATATATGCGCAATTTCATTCAACATTACAAAATATCAATTAAAAGAATTATTTTTAATTTGTGCACAAAATTCAAATCATTCATTCAAAATCAAACCATTCAAAAACACTTTAAAAAAGGGTATTAGTTAAAAAGTTCAACCTAAATATGTAGCCTATATATGTAAATATGTTTAATTCAATGCTTGTGTGCAATATTTCATTGAATACTGAATATTAAAAAATGATTTTGAAAAAAATTCTACGCTAAAAATTTTTTTACCCAATATTCGACTGACTTCTCATTCAGTATTAATATAAAGTATCAATTCAAAAGTTCAATCCAATAAAAATGGAAATCTATTTTACCCAATAACTGTGTGCAATACTTTTTTCAATATTGAAAGTTAAATCTAAATAAAATAACTACTTTCACTAACATTTGCAATACTTAAGTCAATATTGAAAATATAAATTAGAAGGTTCAATTTACATACAAATTGACTATTTCATCCAATATTTGTGTGATTGCATTCAATACTAAAAATTAGGGCTGCACGATAAATCGCATGCGATATTTAATGCGCATCTTGTCAGAAAGCCGGTTCTGTAATCAGCGGTAAATCTCCATCACGTGCGGGCTTTCACATTGAGCAGCATTAACTACACAGAGCCGTTGTTCACAGACAAGCTGCGCAACACTACGTTCATAATCGACAGCTTGTCAGTAAACAACGGCTCTGTGTAGTAAATGTTGCTCCATGTGAAAGCCCGCATGCGATGGAGATTTACCGCTGATTACAGAAGCGGCTTTACTGACAAGATAACTTTAGAAGTATTAAATAAAAGTTCAGTGTTTCCCCTAGGTTTACAGCGGGGGGGGGTGATCACACTGGGACTCATGGTAGCGTTCACCTTTTCGTAACCATTACGGCTTGTCCGTTTTTTTTTTTGTTTGTTTTTTTCTGGACTCCTTTTTAATGGTTAAATAATTTTTTATTAATCAAGAAGCATGTCTAATTAATTAAAATGAGTGGTCGACCGATATATCGCCAAGGCCGATTTTTTTAAAGTATCGGCATCGGCCGATAAGTTTTCCTGTTTGGCCAATGCATTCGAGGCGGGACTTTTATTTTGACTGCGCTGACAGCGGCAGCGTCTGAGCACAGTGCTCACCTTCTCCCTCTTGTTCGCCATCGTCGTTAACAGTTCTGTCTAATACGGATAGAAGTCTGTCTAATAATCAGATAGAACGGTTAAACAAAGGAATTAAAATGTATACAAAAAGTATTATAACGATTGCTTTTATATTATTAGTAATAGAAAGGCAAACATTATAATACTTTCTCATTTGCCATCAGCATTCAGCAAATACGCATTTATATCATTTAAACAAATCTTTGAATGACTAATGAACATTTAATTTCACAAACCTTGCAAACTTAGTCGAATGACTCTCAGAGAAGTTATGGAGATGTTGTTCATGTATTTATGTCCTCATTTAGTGAGACGGCAGACGCTAAAATCACTGCAAGCGTCACCACGCTTCAGTACGAGTGAGTGGTAAACAAAACCGCACGTCTGCGCCATTCATTGACACAGAGACACGCATAATTCATTTAAATATGAATCGTTTTGCGGCTTAATATTTACAAATACTATACTGGGAGTGGGAGTGTGCTCACTTGTGTATGTGTGTGTG
>NW_015631074.1:1007046-1010816 GCF_001515625.1 Sinocyclocheilus rhinocerous | reverse complement strand
GAGACCGAAATGACATGCCGTCGTGTAAACAAGATAAAAAACATAAGGCTATTTAGTTTGCTTAATAAAAGAACAAGGTATAGACCTGTTCTATCGGAAAGGTAACTTTAAATGACTTCTGTTGTGATCTGGCGCTATAGAGAAAATATAATTAAATTAAATTAACTTGACCTTCAAGGGGGCGGGCTGCCCCCCTAATATAATGGCAGGGGGAAACACTGAAGTTACATTTGAACAAAATAACTATTTTACCCAATATTTGAGCGATTTGTCATTCAATAAAATAAAATCAAAATAAAAACATACTATTTTACCCAATAACTGTGATACTGCATTTAATACTGAAATTCAATCTAAATGAAGATTAATCATTTTCCATTTAATATTTCCAATGCTTAAGTCAATATTGGCAAAAGTAATAATTCAAAAGTTATAAAGATAGGTTACTAATCAGGATTCCTTTGAGGATGTGGCTCTTTCAAGATACCTGCCTATGTAGGACAACTATTTAATAGCCAACTATTTCAAAGACTGAACAATGTTTTCTTGCATAATACAACTGCGTGTTATTTGTGGTCTGCAGACCCCTGGCTGTACCCGTGACCCTATGTGCGGCAGACCCCATCTCACGTGGTCTAATGAGAACTAAGCCATGTCACTGACCACAAAGTTCTCCAGCTAACCTCTGACCACAATGGGATGTGACAACTTCCACTTCAGGGCTAAATTCCTTTTTTTTCCTGCAGCCAGAGGTCAAGCCCACCAGCTGCAATCATGCTAACAAGAGCCTACAGTCCTGAATATCCCTCCATCTCTAGCTCCTGGGCCCTTTCTTCTCAGCGTATGGAGTGACAAAGTTTGATGACGATTTCAGTAGCATCCCAGCAATCACTGAACGCACGATACATTATTACCGTTATGCTCTGTATCACTCAGAACCAAAACAACAGATGTTGATCATGCTTCATTTCTCTGGAATATTCATGATGCAATAATCGGACGCATATCATAACACGATTTCTTCTGCGGCCTTTGACAGTTCGTCAACATCACAATTCAGTCGAGGAAAGAAACGTGTTTTTCTGTAAGTTTGAATGATTCAGGCCAATTAACCATTTCAACTCCTTGGTCATGCAAAGAGATATAATATCTCAAATGTTTTATGAAAAATGTGTCAAAATTAGGGATGTGCAAAATAAACATTTAACACAATATTTGTGTTTGCAATATTTAATTCAATAATAAGTACAACCTAAATAAAAATGAATTGTGTTACCCAATATTTTGGTGCGAGTTCATTCAAAATGTAAAAAAAAAAAAAAAATGTATTAATTAATAAAAAAAATTCTACTAGTTTAACCAATATTCATGTGCAAAATTTAATTCAATCCTAAAAAGTATAAATTAAAACGCTCAAGCTACATAATGTACTATTTTAACCAATATTTGTGCAACATTTTAGTATTTAAAGAAAAGTATAAATTAAAAAGTTCAAGCTACATAAAATTTGATTTGTATTAATTTAAACGATTTGTCTGTGTAATATTACATTCATTTCTAAAAAATTTCAATTAAAAACTTCATATTAAAATTTTACTTTTTAACCAATATTTGTTTACAACATCTCATTCAGTACTAAAAAACTATCAATTATAAAGTTCAAGCTACATAAAAAATTGCAGTTTTAACCAATATTTAAGGGCAAGATAGGGCTGCACAGTTACGAAAAAAATCATAATTGTCAATTATTCAATTGAAATGGTAATTGCGATTATTAATTACGATTATCACAAATTACATTGAATGTTTTGAATAGCTTTATATTGTTTGAAGCAACTGTTTGAAGCAACTACATGCATATTTTTATATGAAAATAGACAAGCTGAAAACACTCCTCCTGAAAAATCTTTTATTGCTTTTCTATAGCATTAAGCCTAAAATGTCAACATTGGTTTGGCTTCTTCTCTAAATAAATTGAAAATGGTATTATGGTATTAATAGCATGGTATTATAATGTTATACTAAAGCTAAAATTAAAACTCTACATAAAAAAAAATGTGTGCAACCCTGCATAGACAGCAATGCAACTGAAATGTTCCCAGACGTGATTTGGATGAGAAGAATTGCTGAATTAAGTCTTTGCGCACAAAAAGTATTCTTGTAGCTTCATAAAATTGCAGTTTAACCACTGATGTCACATGGGCTGTTTTACCGATGTTCTTACTACGTTTCTGGGTCTGGGAAGATTTCAGTTGCATTTTCTGTCTATGCAGGGTCAGAAAGCTCTCGGATTTCATCAATAATATCTTAATTTGTGTTCCGAAGATGAACGAAGGTCTTACGGGTTTGGAATGACATGAGGGTGAGTAATTAATGACAGAATCTTATCATGTTATCATGTTTTTATTGTGTTTTATTGTGTTAGTTAGCTGTATTTTTTTTTTGTTATTTCTACTTAATCAAAATAACCCAACTGCAGTCTGATTGAGATTAATTGGAATGCACAATGAAAAAACATGATTTTTGAAAATTAGTTTAAGTTATTATTACTTAATCAAAACAACCCAACTGCAGTTTGATTGATATTACTTATATATAACGTGAATGCGCAATAAAAAAACGTGATTAAAAATGGAGTTGTCGGTTTTTGCAAACGAACTCTTCATATATATATATATATATATATATATATATATATATGCTAACATTATTAATTAAATAGGGGCAATTAGAAGTGGCAAAAAAAACAAAAACAAAGTTCAGCCATGGTGACTGTGAACAGAACGGAATGGATGTTTAACAGAAGTCACAAAGGGCTGCTCAGTGGGGCCGTTTATTGATGTTGGCCGTTCCTGCAGTGAGAAGCTCACACAAACCCTGAGAGGACTATTCTCCACCACACCTACCATTAGGGACTTCCCTTCTCTGAACCCCTTCTACGCTTATTCATCAATTGCCCTTCACCACTTTCATGAAAATACATCTGTAAAACTCAAACCATCTCATACTACGATCAGCCGGCGCTTCTTCCTCAGAACACAGAGCAGAACTTGAAGAGAATGTCTTTGGTGAATCTTTAATGGGGCGCAAAGGATCTGCCCTTTTCATGCGAGATAAGGGTGCTGGATAAAACACTGTAGTTGTACGAAGATTGTAAGGCTTGGTTTGCTCTGTGCTGTATGTGAAGGCTTATGCCCCATTCATACAGCGATTTTACCACTGAAGATTGCTGTAACTAACGTTGGTGGCCAAGGGTCGCTAAGAAATCATATTTCATTATGTTGTAAATGTGAGTCCTTCAAACAAAATGTTTGCAAAAACAAACCTAATCAGTGAACTCTGTCTGATTCACAAACAAATGACTCTTAAAGGGGTCATATGATGCGATTTCAAGTTTTCCTTTCTCTTTGGAGTGTTACAAGCTGATTGTGCATAGATAAGATCCCTGAAGTAGAGAGCGCGAGAGAGAGAGAGAGAGCGCGAGAGAGAGAGAGAGAGAGAGAGAGAGAGAGAGCGCGAGAGAGCGAAAGAAAGAGAGAGAGAGAGAGCGCGAGAGAGAGAGCGTGAGAGAGAGCGCGCGAGAGAGAGAGAGGGAGAGAGAGAGCGAGAGAAATTTGAAACAAAAACAAAATGGTCTGACTTTAGCTTTGTAATACAAAAAAAATCTGAATGAAACAAAAACAGCAGACGGGTTGAATGAGACGCAAATGTCACTCTCTGACAGGCTGACAGCAGGTGGCGCTTAAACAGCAGGTATTTATAGGCTGCTG
>NW_015631074.1:961486-1005960 GCF_001515625.1 Sinocyclocheilus rhinocerous | reverse complement strand
CTACATAAAAAATCTGAACGAAACAAAAACAGCAGACGGGCTGAATGAGACGCAAATGTCACTCTCTGACAGCAGGTGGCGCTTAAACAGCAGGTATTTATAGGCTGCTGCCCCTTTAAGACCGACTGCACGGATCCAATATAATGATGCACTTGCGATTTCTTTCTCCACTGTTTATGTTCAAGAGATGAAAATACTTGCCGAGATAGTTATTTTGAGATAATTTAGCATGTATGTGTCCGTTCAAGCGAAAGAGGAATCAATTCTGTGTTCGTGCTCTGCCTGAAACGCCGCTCTGTATGTGCGCGCTTTGAGCGTGTGCGCACGAGCACCAAACTTAATTCTTAATGCGCATAAATGGTTTAAACCGCTTGAATGTTTAAATTGGTAGAAACATGTGTAAATGATAAACTATGATCCGTTTCACCCCTACAAGCGACTGAACAACGCAAATCAAGGAAGGGATTTTATATCACTATTCAAAATAGCCAGTCAGGCAGGGCGGTGATACATTTTGGTAGCCCGACTGGAAAACGCAATAGCCCCGGGATGTCGGGCTAGCGATTTTGCGAGCCCTGAAGAGCATCCAGTACTAAATCAAATGACAAGTGCTGGGCGGTATACCGGTTCATACCGAATACCGGTGTTTATTTTTGTTATGATATTAATTTTTAAAATACCGCAATACCGGTGTATGTTGCTTAAACAACGTTCGGAACGCGACACTGTTTGAAAGGGGTCCCTTTTTTCCTGTTGCACTGTGGTGAGGGAACAGCTGTATGTGTTACTAATAGAGCCCGACCGATATGGGTTTTTCGGGGGCCGATACCGATATATTGGCCGATATTCTTTTTGTATATTATAGTACAGTAGGGTCTGAAAGTTGCTAAATCTAGTGCTAAAGTCACGCTTGTGTATGTGTGAGACGCGGGAGCTGATAGCAGAATATACATTTTTGGTCATACCGCCCAGCACTACAAATGACTTTAATGAGCTGGTTATTTAAATTAATAGTAAAAAAAAAAAAAAAAAAGAATTACAAACTTAAATCAATCCAAAATAATATCCTGCATACTATACATTATTGGCAGAGAGAATTTCTTTTATATGTAAGCAAATTATGTTATAACAGAAAAATACCTAAAAATACCCTGAATTACATTGAAATCTCAAATCAAACAAATCAAGAATTTGAGAATTAATGTCAAATTTGTATTTATTATTAGCAAATAACAATTTAAAAAGGCAGCACAGCAATCTATTTACTTTACGAAAATCGGCCAGTTTCAACATGACAAGCTGATTAATAATCACGTTGGCAATGACTGCTGAATAATTGCGAACTTTCTTCATAAAACTTAATTCAAATATCCAAACTGACTGCTTAAAAGCGCAACAGTTTTGCCAAAATGCAAGTCCTTTCTGCTTATTTCTGCTCAATTATTTTGTTCATGTTTTTAGAAAATAAAAGTATTTTTTCAGTAACTCAAGTCATTTAAAGTCTATCCAATTACACTAGTAAAGGCAGCAGATATTGTCTTGTGTTCCTACTGTTGTACTTTTAGTGGTCAAAGTCGACGAATGGTCAAGACAAATGACACTTAAAAAAAAAAAAACCTTTGAAGATCATAAAAGATCTTAATGGTGCATTAAAAACACATTTGGCCTGTTAACAACCATTGAAAACGCTTGCAACATCAAAACATCAATATTAATGAGATTCCCTGGGATAATTTTGGCCAATGTCAGCGTGAAAAAAAGCACGGCTGCACGGTTTGACCCGGAGACCTGGAGATAGTAATGTGACAGACTCCTTGTTCAAAGAAACTGGCCTGCTTTCATCTCCGGCTTTTTCCCGAGCCGCACTGGCCCAAGCCATCTGCTTTATTCTAATACGGGGCTTAAAGATGCTGGTTTTTTCAAGGCTTCCCAAGTACGATAAACAGCCTTTATGTAGCTCACCCCTGTTTACAGCATGCAGTATGCTGTGCTGTAAAATATTCACTGTTAAACTGTCAACGATGCTGGCCACTCGCCCGGCCTTCACAGTATGGTGGCACTCGCCCTCAGTTTACGCCCCCTCGGCCCCCCACCAATGCCTGCTCGCGGCGGCGCCCGGGAACCAGCCCACTTCTCAAGACCTTCCAGAGCAGTTCAAACGCCCCGCGAGCTTCCAGGCTTGGCTTCAGACACGTGTAAAGTTTTTTTTTATTCACTGCCCTGCAAAGGCACCGCCAAAGGTTTTTGAGTTCCAACTTGGCATGACTTCTGAAAAAAAAAAGCGCCACAGCTTCCTCCTGCAGCTCTCGAGCCGGCTGTTTGTTTCCCTGACTGATTGAGTGCAGAGAGCAGGGTCCTGTCGCGCAAGATCCCGGAACGAGGGGGTGTTACGTTTCACTCCAGCCACAGACCTCGACAGCCCTTGGGCCGAAGAAACTCGGCGGAAAGCTGATGAGTGTTAGTATGCCAGGCTGGCGTGCCCGGCTATTTGCAACACTCGGGTATTGCGTATTAAGAGAGACAGGCTTTCAAAACAAACGGCCTCTTGCCTTCTCTCCGTGTCATCCTGTGTAAAATATTAAGTGTCGTTTGCAGCGAGAACGTAAAAAATGCTGATAGCGGGCCGTACGAAGACACTGAGGTTGTTCTTTTGGATCACAGTGCATATTTACTCCAGTTTTCACGTATTTTGTGACAAACGCAGGCTGTCAGCGTCTCGATTACTGTGTTTACAGTGGCATATGCATCGTGTAATTATGCCATGAAAGAGTTCATTTCCTCGGGAAATCTAAAGCAACGAGAGAGGCCAAAAAGGATGGGAAAAAATGTGCAAAGAGGAAAACTCAAATTGTGCCAGATCAGCCTAAAGTATAAGTTGTAATTACAAGCTGAAAAAGACAATATCATGAAAATGTATACAAGGTCAAATATGAGAGTCAACTAGGCCTAAATTATCTCAAATGAATGGGTTTATTCAAATAGCATCATATTCTTCAATGATTAAGACCAGATCATATCTATCCCTTGACGTTGAAACATCTAGCATTCAAGTTTTGCAATGGCCAATACGATATCTAGAGGGTTGAGTGGCTGATAGGGGTGGGCGATATAGCCTCAAAATTACATCACGATATTTCAAGAATATTTGCAATAACAATATTTATGACGATATAGAAAAAAAAAAAACATGGAACAACGTTTTATTGGTGATTGCAGCTTGCAGGCAGCAGAATTTATTAGTGCAAACAAAATGAAGGGCATTTTCCATCCTTTTCCAATGAGCTACTGTCATTGATGACAGACTACCTAATTTGAAGTGCAAATCTATTGTCATAAGGTGGCAGCAGCAGCTGTGTGCTCGACTTGAAGCAGATCGATCGGTGTATGACGTCAAAATACCACGAGAGTGACTTGCCCCTTATTTACACTGCACGTGTCTGCGGCGCGTTACGACTCCGACGCGGCCACTCTAGTCAATGCTTGTGTTTACACCAGCGGAGCCGCGGCACATTCTCCGCGCCGCTTCGCTAAAGATATGCGCCTCGCCTATTTTTGAAGGTAAGAGTGTGCGCTCGAATATGCTCTAGAACTGCTCTCGCAATACTTTGATGTCATACACCGATCAGTCTGTGCAGCGCTGCTTCATGTTGAACACACTTATTGGGTTTGTGGTGGTGTTGTTGTGCGCACTAGGGAACGTATATTCGCCATACGTCATTGTGTCGCTATATCATTGATATTGCGATATGACACTTTTTTATCATGTAAAAATGTATTATCATGGACGGTATGATATGATATATTATGAATGAATAACTCAATTTAAATATGCCCAATGAGACAGACATAAAATCTATGCATTTAATAATTTCATAATGCAATAAATACTCAAAATAATTTTTTTTTTAAGTAAGGAGATTCTTTTTTAAAGAATTTAAGACCAATTGTCTAACAATGCAAAGCTTATAAAGTCAGGCCTACACAAGTGACAGTTTTGCATTGGAATGTGGAAACAATTGTGCATCGAAATATTTTGTAGGTTAAATACACTATAGATAAACACATTAGAATTCAAATCAAATGATCACACAAACCTGTTGCAATATTGAAAGACTTGCTGAATATTGCAATATTGAAAGTGTTGAGTAGCTGATATATAAAGCTATATTATAAATCATTCAATTTAATGATGTCGAATGAAACAGACATAAAACTGGTTAAATTAATACACAATAATTATTTTATAGACTTTAGATTATTTTAGACTATTTAGTACAATTTTAAAATCACTTAATAAAATAATTAAAATTTTAAGACCAAATGTGTAATAATACAAATACTATTAACTGACACAGGAAAGAGGTCACATTTCTATTTATCGGCCCACTTTGAGGTTTGTGGTTGACACTGATCTAAAAACAGCCAGATTTAGCTACTATTTGGCTGATATAACACACAGCATCCCAATTTGCCTGACTTATACTATGCTTTACTTTTGAACTTTTGAGTGTGTAGCAGACGAATGAGCAAGTTTTGGTAAATACTACCACATTATAATTGTGTCTTTAATGAATGCCGCTGTCGCATCCCGTCACCACAAACTGGCCTGTCAATCATCTTGTCACAGTTAAAGTACACAGTTATGTACACATTTTACATTTCAGTTTAGGCTAATTAAATCACGTGCCAATTCTTCTGATCAACACACCAGTTCAAATACCGAATAGCATGTATATTAAGATGCAGCATCAGTCCATCATCAGTCTGGGTTTTTTTTGTTTTTAAGACTCTATAATGTTCACTCCATATTTTGCAAAACTGACAATTGTGTCATAATTTACACTCTCAAGTTGCATCATGCAGTATAACTTCCTTTCTTCAGTGGAACTCAAAAACATTAGGCAGAATGTTGTGACTGGCAGCTTTGGAGCCCATTTACTTTAATTGCATCTTCTTTCATACAAGGACACTTAAAAAATGACTCCCATTCTAATATGAGTTTTTGTGTTCCACAGAAACATAACACGTGTTTGGAAAGACATGAGAGTAAGTAAATTATAACTTTTGGAGTGCTACAACAAGCTAAGCCACAGCCATTATTGTTTCAAATTTTGTGCTGATTCATTGTCCAATGTGAATCTGACAAACCCTGAATGCACTAAACTACAAGCCAATGTACTTCTACTGGGTTTTTTAAGGTAAAATAGTGCTTAAACTTACAATATCCTCTTGAACTTCTATAACGTCATTAAAATTTTAGTACCAGAAAGACATAACTATGAACTTCCCTCCTAATTCACTTATGTCATTGTTAATATTACGAACAGTGTTGTTCATCAAGTTCACAAACAAGTACCAACACGTTGCTGTCACCAGCTGGAAAGTGTTGCCAAAGTAAGAAATGCTTCACACACTCAAATAAACGGCTTATCTCTGTGACATTTCTAGAGAAACCCAGCATTAAATACCTTTGTCATCTGGGTTTAAGGTTATTTGGCCAGTGTCAGAGTAACTTCGCGTCAATTTCTCCTCACATTTCTAGTGCATGTGTCACGCTGACAGACGTTAGCTTAGCCACAATGCTCTAACCGTGCCGTGTCACTGCTAAAAACACAACCGACACTCTGTAAAACAGCTTCAAACTTACTTTCACAACAGGGTAAGTTGCTGTCAGATTGAATAAAGCATTTTTAAGCGTTAAAACAAATAATTTGGATGTTTGTCTGGGGTGAATTACCGCCACAGCAGCATTAGCCTAGCGCGCTAACTCAAACTAGCCCAAAGTTCTGTCAACTTTTCCTCAGCTCTTTCTGTTGTAGCCTCATACAACATAGCCTATTTATCGGATACACAGTTCCTAGTCGACTCAAAATGTCCTTGTTGCGTGGCAGTAAAACGGAAAAGTGGCACGATAATCTGTTTCGAAGTTGACAGGAGGGAATGAAGCTAAACTCTTACCAGGAAGTGCCAGCTGGGCTTCACGCGTACTGAACTGGAGCTCGCGCCGAGGATGAGGATGAGGAGGATGATGATGGTCTCTCAGTCTGTCAAGGTCGAGCTCCTGTTGAGTTCCTGCGCGACGCTGCAACACACACGCGAGCTGTTCAATCGCGCCTATAGAGTGTGTGTGTGTGTGTGTTCGCGTGAGTGTGAGTTACACACACATCCCAGCATGCTCGCTTGAGAGGGGCGGGAAACTTCACACAGGCCAGTAACAATAACTTTAACATTCACAGAGAAAAGAGCAAGGAAATACGGAAGGATGCTATTCGATTCTATTTTATCTCCCTTCACACTCCTCTAATCTGTTTTATTCTCCAAGTTTTCTATGCTCTTCTGCTCTATTCTCCAAGGAAGGTTCACATCAGTTCTATTTTATTCTGTTCTGCTGCACTTCACCAGTATTCTATTGTATTTTGCAAGCTATTCTGTTTCACATCACCTCATTTCTATTCTAATCTATTCTCTTTTATGAAATATTCACTCTGTTCTCCCCACTTCAGTTCTATTTTGTAAGTTTCACTTAAATGTCATTTTATTTTCAAAGTTTTACCTCATTTCTGTCCTCTCTTGAAAGCTGTATCTGGGGCATGCAGTACCTTTTCTAAAGGTACTAATGTTTATCATTCGGGAACTAATTTGTACACTTAAGGTAGGCTACAAATATGTAACTTTGAGGTACTAATATGCACCCTTTATGGGGTAAATAAGGTACAAAGGTGTACCTTTTGAGAAGGTACCACCCCAGTGACAGCTCTATTATGTAAGTTTCACTTCAGTGTTGTTCTATTTAGCAAGTTTCATTTAAAACAAAACACTGGTCAAGAATTAGAAGTACAAAACGAGGATTTGTAAAGAAAAATGTCAGAGGATTTCGATAAAAGCCAAGAAGAGACTGGATTTCCTTTGCTGTAAACAAAACTTGATTCTCACGAGACTAGCATATTCTCACATATTCTCCCTTTTATGCTTCAGCATACCAAGATATTTTGGACAATTCTATGCTTCCAACCTTGTGGGAACAGTTTGAGGAGGGCCCTTTTCTATTCCAGCATGAAAGCAAGGTCTATAAAGACATGGTTGGGTGAGTTGGATGAGAGCTTGACTGGCCCACACAGAACCCTGACCTTATCCCCACTGAACACGTTTGGGATGAACTGCAATGGAAATTTCAAGCCAGGGCTTCTCGTCCAGCATCAGTGCCTGACCTCACAAATAATGGCCAAAAATTCTCACAGAAATTTTGTGGAAAGCCTTCCCAGAAGAGTGCAAGCTATTATAGCTGCAAAGGGGGACCAGCTCCATATTAAAGGTCACATATTTTATACCTTTCTGGAGTTTTATTTTAAGTTTTGATGTCCTTAAGAATATATATTTGCGGTATAAGTACCAAAAACCATCTCAATATATTTTTACAGCTCCTCTCTCAGGAGCTCTGCTGAGAACAGGTCGATTTTGGTCTGTCTAATTAATATTCATTCATGAGCCTCTCTTCTGATTAACCTGTTGTTTTCTGAGTGACGCATGGCCAG
The DNA here is from genome assembly GCF_001515625.1 of Sinocyclocheilus rhinocerous. Lineage (NCBI taxonomy): Eukaryota > Metazoa > Chordata > Actinopteri > Cypriniformes > Cyprinidae > Sinocyclocheilus > Sinocyclocheilus rhinocerous. The sequence goes on along the minus strand of NW_015631074.1, from coordinate 998,428 downwards.
GCCAACCACAGGTAACTAGGGTCAGCCGACGTCACAGCGCTAGCTGGAGGCAGCAAACAAAGGGGAAACTGGAGGCGGCCCATTCAAACCAGCGCAGATTCGTCTACATAAGGAGCTTAAAATATCATCTTGTTGTGATGTTGGGTGCCAGAATCGACGTAATACAGCCTCAAATTAGAAATTTGATCGCATATCTGCTGCCACTGCCAGACAAAAAACCGACGACAGCTGTGGTTAAACGTGATAAAACGAGCAGACTGGACAGAAACGATCGTCAAAAATGCTCGCATTTGCAGCGCACACTTCTTATCAGAAAAGCTTTAATAAAGTATTGTCTTTTGTTGTTATGGGCGCTTCTACAGATTTCTTGCCATATGTCTATGTTTCTTGCATCTCACGATTATGTCGTGTATGAAATAATGTCTGTGTGCATGTGTGTAAAACAACAAACTGACGATTCATATATAATCATTTGTAATTGTATATACATTGTTGTGATTAATTGTGGCTGGAACAATAATGTAGCTGTAAAAATAGTTGCCTACTGAAATTGAAATGTATATACATCTTCATCATGACTAAGTTAGACATGTGAGTTTGTCTTACTATGCACGTTAGATGTGATCCACCTCATAGTAACAATCCTGTCAGATCGTCCATCCTTTGAGTGAGAGTGTAACGTTACAGGTCGGCCGATCTAGTTTCGTGGTTAAAGTTAACCTTTTCACATGTTTCCGTGTTGTTGTTGCTCAGCAATGGCATGAACGCGATGTTGTCTGGGGGTTTGGCAAAAGGAGAGTGGGACGGTGGGCGGTGCTCGGGGTGGTGACTGAAGGCGGTGACTGTGTAGTTCTGACGTCAACTTTTTACGTAAGTCACAACGGTTCGTGAAAAATCAGAGCTACTTTATGCAGACTGTGTGCATTTTACTGTGGACTGACTGACTTGAAACTTATATGGTAGTTAAATAGCCCCTAGACCTCAGTTATCGTGAAAAAAGCCAGGAAATTTCAGTTTTGACAACATGGGAACTTTAATGTCTGTGTATTTCGAATGCAATCATTAATGTCCCTGTAATGATCAGGTTTCCCAATACTTTCATCCATATAGTGTGTTTATATATGTGTATATATAAAATCATTTATTTTTTGCTTTATTTTATAAATGTCACCTGCAGTTTTCCCCATAGTCATTAATGCCTAATATTCTCATCTAAACAGGAAAACTTATGAACAAACAACATAAACCTCACAATTTGTTGTGATTTCCTTAATCGTGCGCAACAGCACAGTTCACCCTTATTTATCCACCGAATTTCCTTGATTTTGATTTTGATATGCCTGTACTACCTGTGACTGCAAGTACAAAGATTGTTAGTGAAGCATGCTAGACAACATAAAGGCACATTAATCATATCAGCATATCTAGTAAACAGTATATAAACTTGGTTAGTGTCAAATTAATTTCAAAAGATTGTTTACACCTCACCTCACAGATTTTATCCATATAAACAATATTATGTATTGTCAGCAGTAAAATTGCCAAAATACACTCCGATGATACTATACAGTAGTATTACATTCAATCAGAGCATTTGAGGGGAGCATTTTTTCTGTATAAGGAAAGTAACAATGTTTTCTCCTGCATTTTGACAGTTGATAATCAACAAGTGTTGTGCACTGCTTTTCTTTCTTTTTTTTCTGTCTTGACACTTCAATAGCAGTTCTGCTAACCTCCTCACAAATACCATATAAGAAAGGTAAAGCACACACTGTGTGTTTTCCCCTCTTCTTGAACAAGCGTTGAAGATTAAAAGAAACGTCTGCGGAAAATCTGTCAATTCTGTTGGCGAATAACGGCAAGCTGGAATTTAATGGCATGAGTTATATTGGGCTCCCTCAACACCCACATTTTGCTCTCAATGAGATCAATGCTGCTTCATGACAGATAGGGACTGTCTTTAGTATCTTCAAATTTCTGGTTTCTGAGGGAATAATTAGACAGATGGATAAGAGGCAGCTCTTGTGACTGCACACGGGAGCTCTGGTTCAACACCACAGTCTGTTGTCTTGAAATCTGTGTAATAATCAGATTGTGTCGATTGTTCTAAAAGTAGAATGGCGGCGGTTCCGTAATATTAACTTCTTTTTTTTTATTTTTTTTTTTAGATATTTGTTTTGCCAAAATCCTTGTTTGATTTTGTATTTTTCTGGAATGTAGATGAGCTTCCTCATGTCTTTTTTCGGGTGTTGTTTGTCTTTACCCCTAGACAATGAACTTTTTTGGCAGTGCACGATAGGGTCGCGCTGTAGTAGAAAAAGAAACAGCCAGCTTGATTTGCTTTATTAATGCAGCTGTCGATAAAAAAAGTTATTCAAATCAAGTCTTCACATTTACGTGTATGTATGTAAACACGCACACACAGTTACACGTGTGCTTTTATCTGCTTCTGTTTGCTTGTGTGTCTGCAGTCTGCAGGAATTTTGTTTTCTATGTTTTCATGAATGTACACATATGCATACAAAATTGGAAATATACAAGCTAAGCTTTTCATAAACACACATAAACACACAATATAATGAAATAATAAATGATGAAATTTTATCATCTATTATTTCATTATATTGAAAATGCATTATTTCAGCATTGACTACAAGCTTTAAAATAAATGGCAAGTTGTTAGAAATATGCAGCTGTTGAAGCACTAATACTAATGACATTAATAATTTAATAATGTCTTTTGATTAACTGATTAATAGGTGATCAAAATTATGATCAGAATTGACCGTAATTTAGGATATACTATGATTATTATCATATTGTTTTTTTGCTTTTTTTTTAGAAACCAGGCTTGTCGGTTAACCTGCGTGATTTCAGAATTATAGCATTTTGGGCAATTTTATGAATCTGCACATGTACAGTACAGTTAAACAGAGAAAATGTAAAACATAACAACAAAAGAGCCTATTAAAGGCCAAATACTAAATAAAAGAGCTAACAAGGCAAAGCAAATTTTCAGTTTCAATCATAGTTTTAAAAGACCTTTCAAAGCTTGTTTGTAATAGTGTTCATTGACAAAAAAAGAGGAAGACCTTAAGGTGCTGTTTATATATGATTTGATATGCTATTCAAAAATAACTTTCCCTGGTATAACGTAAGGTTTATTTAGCTATTTCAGAAGAAAAATGCAATTATATATTTACAATTATATATGTGAATGTAGAAGTAAAACTGTACATTTTAATACATTTTTAACTGTAACCTGACAAAACAAATCTGTCTAGCTATAGACAATTTCATTAAATATTTATTTAAAACCTATAAATTTAATTTTACCCACAAAATATATATAAAAAATTATAGATAGATAGATAGATAGATAGATAGATAGATAGAACAACAGATTTAACATTTATTTAAAACCTACAAACCTTGATATAGACAGATAGATAGATAGATAGATAGATGGATGGATGGATGGACGGATGGATGGATGGATGGATAGATAGATAGATAGATAGATAGATAGAACAACAGATTTAACATTTATTTAAAACCTACAAACCTTGATATAGACAGATAGATAGATAGATAGATAGATGGATGGATGGATGGATGGACGGATGGATGGATGGATGGATAGATAGATAGATAGATAGATCGATGGATAGAGATGAGTGTGTGCACCTGTATAAATGTGCATTTACATGTGCCTTTTTTCACCTACTTACCCGACCTGCATGTAAGTCATTGACCTCTGACCCTTATGTTCACAAATCTCTGATGTGTTTTCTGCATCTGCTGCTGCTGCTGCTAAGGGTCACAGAGTCTCTGTGTGTGTGTGTGTGCGTGTGTGCATGTTCACTGCAGACCGCTACATGAGCATGTACTTTTGACAGAGTAGGAGGCAGTATGCATACTTTCCTGGGATAAAAGGTGCTGGTGTGGAACTGCCACTGTCTGGAAACACACACACACACAGCGCCAGGCTGACTGTACATCATCTGACACCGGGCTTCTTGCTTTCTCGTCTCAGCAGTGTATGTGCAATGTACCTGTCTGTGTGTGTGTGTGTGTGTGTGTGTGTGTCGCTCAGGCTCAGGCTCACTCTACCGTGTCAGTCACACGAGCACCTGAGTCCACATCACACACATCAGCTGTTTACACACCATCCTGTGTTCTGAACCACTGATATTCACTAGAGAGACACCATTGAGATTCCCCAGAGAAACATTCATTGCTCAGAGGTTTCTCTTTCATAGCTCAGGAGACTTAATAGAGTCACGTTTCACTTAAGCATCAACTTTGACTCAGATGTTTTGTCTAAAATTACTTATAACGAATACACAAATGAGACATACAATAAGAATATAGAGGCATAAAGTGAATGTGAATAGCATCACTTGTGGAAAAAGAAGTGTGCTTACTTGCATTGAATATGCACTTGTAGTGTAAATCTTACCAGTATATTTTAAAAACTTGTACAAATAATATAATAGTGAAATAAAACTCTGGAGAGTTCACGTTCATGTCTATGTTTAACACTTAAGTACACTTCTAAGAAGTGCACTTTGTAATAATGTCAAATTAAAAGTTTTAAAATACAATTTAAATTATGTTTTAATAATCTTGTCATGCTTTAAAGAAGTGCACTTATTTTGATGTGTTGACTAACATACTAAAGTACGCTACATGCAAAGTACTTGATTATAACTTTAACTGTAGTGTGATTTGATAATAAATGTAATGTATTTTAAATCTACTAAATTGCAACTTCATTCAAATATATTTAAATACAAGTGTCAACAGAAGTAAGTATATTTTACCATAAATGCTTGTAATATACATGTCAGTACATTCAGCAGTATTTAACCATATTTCAATGACCACAGAAGTAATGAAATTACAACTTAAGGTAAAAAAAGCACTAATTTCTTTCAATATAAATGTAAACTATAATACATTTTCATATAATTGACAATAACATGCAATTGTCGGAAAATATTATATTAAGTTCACACTTAAGAATATTCTTAAATTATATTATTTCCATAAGTGTCCATATACTTCTTAACAAGGGATAGCATCACATAAGTGTCGATTTAGCATGCATTCATGGAAGAATTTGATCAATATTAATTGCAGACTTTGAAAAATCGTTGCTCAGTTTGAGACTTTATAATGTCTTAAATGATATTTGAGAAACACGTGCTCTCAATTTAATCTCATTGCCATCCAAGAGAGACTATTGAGATTTTGTTTTTATTTTGTCTGGGCTGATGTCCATAGTTTTTGTACATCTGTGAGCATTAACGTCCTTCTTTTGTGATCCACAGAAGAAAGGAAGATTAGAAACCACATGAGAGTGATTAAATGAAGACAGAATTTTCATTTTTGGGTGACATGTATCTTTAATAGTATGGTTGATTTTTCGTAATAAGTTGTAGTGTATGTAAAAAAAAAAGTTTTTACAACATAAAACCAGTAATCGAGCTTGCTCATGGAAACATAATAATCACAAACCTTCTTGATTCCTCATGCAGTTTGGCTCCTCGTGTATGTGTGTGTGATTTTCTTATAATCGCAGTTTGCAGAGGAGGATGACGTCCATCTTCCTGTTTGCTTCTGGTTATGGTGACCGTCCATTCCTTCAAGTGTGTAATAAATCCTCCAGCGTGACTCATCAGCACCTCTTTTTGAACTCTCAAGGTCCCTTGTTTTCCAAAGAATTCCCTGCGGTCACGGGTGTTAAGAGCCTCTTGTTTGCTGACTTAGCCCAAAGGACAACCGACTACTGAATGTGACGTACTGTATAAACGTGAGGAATTTTATATTTTTTAAACGACTATACTGCGTAATAACCATTAAAAGCTTATAAAATCTGAAATGTGCCTTCTGTTGGTGTGACCTAGTGCATCTAGGTTGATTGAGTCACATTATGTGACTTAGATGTTACCACATGAAGCACATTTGATCTTGCCTGACTAAACGTTTTTATGAAGGAAGCACAAAAATTGTCCACAGACTGACAGGAATTACGTTTTTGTGGTCATCCAGCATGGATGGAGCTGGAAGCTTCAGTGACATGTCTGGCATAGCAGGAATTCAACACTTTACTGTTTACTAAACCCCCATGTGGCCCAATGCTCCCCCGCTCCCCCTCCCCTAACAGAGTAACACAAGCTTTGTTTTAAAGCTTTCTTTTTGGATACAATAAGGAAAAACTTTACATAGTATTTTAAAACATTTACCACTACATCAACCTTAAAATAAAAAATGAGGGAAGATTTCCCTCCTTTTTTTATCCACAATGCAAGAATGTGTTACTAGGAAAATCAGGGAACCCAAAATATTTTTTTTCTAAGATAACCAGTTTTTATTGTCAAATCAAGCATGCTTTTATGTTTTTTTTAACTGTTAAGATTTTGGATTCACAAGGAAAATTCCCTTAAAGTTTATAGAATACAACAGACAACAAATAAAACATCTATATAAAATAATATCCATCTGAAATTGCCGTCCACAACTTGAAGTGCATGCAAAAAAAAAAGTGCTTTTTTTTTTTTACTTGTTTTCATTTTAAATACAGCCATATGGTGTTCCATTCCAGCTTCTCTTGGTCGGACATTTTGCTGCCAAGTTTTAGGAAGGCTTGTGCGTTCATGATAAGTGACATTTGTTGCACAGGAATATTTTACAGCAAGCAGAATTACAAGGTAGTGTGTGTGTGTGTGTGTGTGTGTAGACATGCATGCGTGCGTAGATCCCATCTCCTGCAGTCGCCTCTTGGAGCAAGGTTGCTCTGTTTTGTATCTACAATACTGTACAGTTTATTTTTCTTTGCCTTTCTGCCTCATTTCGGTGGTAAGAAAAATATCCCGTTTGGTGTGGATTCTCTTACAAAGATGGTTTTTAAACATTCAGGACAACAATTTGTTCGGAAGGAAAAGAGAAAGAAATTTTGGAATACATTTTTGGTAGATTTTTTTTTTTAAATCACTCTTTTTAAATTCTGATCCTAATATTGTCTTTGTCTTCAATGGTGAAGAATTCCGATCAAAGCTTCTTTTAATACTTTAGGGAATTTTCAAACGCCGTGAAGTTTGGCTGTAATGCCCCAAGATTTGTTCTCCCTGAAAAAAAAATCATAAAGTAACAATATATTAAACTACAGAGCAACCTTGCTTTGAGAGGTTTATGTTTACTAGTTGTTCTAGCATTTCTGTGCTTGGTATTTCTGTATAAAGTAGCCATGTTCATGCATTAAAAAGCATTTTTTTTTTCTTGACTACAGGGCTTTGGTTCAAATCCATGGGGCATTACTTTAACAACAGAAACAGAATCAAGTCTGAAATCGATGTCAGAATGAAAGCAAGACAAGGTTCGATCTGTCATGTCGTGTTGTTTTTGGTGTGAGCAGAAGTTTAAATCTGAAAGCAACACAAAAATGGTTTGTGTAATGAAAAATAAAACGCTGGTAAAGCAAAGTAGTTTTATTCACACAAATTTAATAAGATATAACAACTGTTTGGTCCATAAATATTTAAGGGGAAATAGTATCTATACACCATCTTTTTTCAAGAAACAAGGAAACATGGACAATCTTGATAGAACACGTACTGTACTATTAACACGAAGATCAATATATATGATTCTCGGATTTACCAACTAGTTCTGAAAGAGTGCACAACTGCCTTCTATGACATCGCCGCCCCCTTGTAACAGAATACACCATTAAAAAAATCAGATGAAAAACAGAACAGTACAAAACTAGTGAGGCGTTCCAAGGATGGAAATCATTTAACAAACAAACATGTATCTCCTGAATTTCACAAACTCTCGTCCAAGTCGCATAAGGCACATAGTAGAACTGAGTTAAGCATCTACTTCATGAAGTAGATCTAGTGTACCACTTTGTTCTACAACAGAACAAATTTGTCATCACACAAGGAAATGTTTCACCCTAGCAAGGAGCCCCGACCGATCTCCAACCGAGCCGTAAATGAGTTTTTTTCTCTTTTTTTTTGGTCTGTTCGGTGGCAAAACAGGGGGGAAACAGAACAAAACTGGGTGATGTGTGTCGCTCCTAATTAACTTCCTGCTTAGCATTCACAAATCACTCATAACGCTTCCTACTGGGCACCATATTGTCACTGAGCGCTGGATATCTTCATTCAGAACAGTTGTTTCACTAGTTGAGGCCCGACGAACGATCCAGGCCAACTTGTGATCGGATTCGCACCACATCGTGGCAAATTTAACGTTTCAAATTGTCATTAGAGTCCAGAGTCAGTGACAAAACGGACCTAAATTGAGGTTACAGCATCCACTTGGCATTTAAGGACATAATATAAGAATTTTTTGTTGCTTGAAAATATTTTTGGAAATGTCATCAAATATATTTAGACTTCACTACCAAAATATGCAGTAAACATAGTATGTGCTGTATGCTGACACACTTTGTTTTAATAAACGTGGCGGGTTGAAATTGCAACTATATAAATAAAGTGATCACAAAAACAAATTAACTGACAAGTACTACAAACTCAGCTGCCACGCGGTTGCAAATGCTACACATAGTAGGTCTCGTCTTACATTTCCAAAGGTCTTTCTGTGGGCGCCGAAGGGTTTTTTGTTGTGGAAAATAAAAATAGAATCTGAAAATAAAGGGGCTAAAGACAAAAAAAAAAAAAAAAAAGCAAATCCGTGTTAGAAAAGGTTTGTCAAGGTAGTTTGTGGGGGGCTCCCGGATTCGTGGCTGTCCAAACTAGAGGTCACTGATGTTACTACGGTGATAGAGGGATTGGTCAGGTCAGTTAGTGTGGTGGCTGTGCTGGGTGGGGTCAGAGCACCGCTGTCGGACGAGGGCGGTGGAAGTGACGTGCCGTCAGCCTTATCAACACCCCCATTCTCCTGCCGCAAAACGTTCCTTCTGAATTTGGCCCGTGCGTTTTGGAACCAAACCTGCAAACCAATCCCAGTGTCTTTACTCTTTTTGTGCTTGGCTTCGAATTATTGTCATATTTTTGCCTACTTGTAAGTCATATCATTTAACATCACAAACTTAATCACTACTAAACAATGCCAAAGTTAATCGAAAGCCTCAACTTTTACTAGGGATTCTACTGGAAAACATGGGCCATGTTCCAAATGAACTTTTCAAGCTTCCCCAATGGATTTTTATTGTATTTATTTATTTATTTTTTGGTGCACAAGTATTGCCCCTTGAATTATTGCCCCTCTATTTAGTCAAATTTGTGTAACTACATGACAGAACACAACAAAAAATAAAATGATGGATGGATTGAAACGGAAAGCAAGATGATGAGAAGGTGTTGGTGTGGATGTGGAATGGAGTCTACTGTGTGGTGACGCTTACCTGAAGAACTCTTTTGGTCAGTCCTGTCTTTTGGGCGAGCTGTTTTAAGTCCTTGGCATCAGGGTTGTGGTTTATGGCGAAGTAGGACTTCATGGTGCGAAGCTGATTGTGTTTGAACGACGTACGCATGCGCTTGGTCTTCTGGGATGGAGGGTAGGGTTGCTGATCCCGATCCAAATGGTCTGCGTCATTCTCGTTACAGCCTGAGTGCCAGAACATGGCAAAAATAAAGCAATGAGAATTATGAGTTTATGAAGTTCAGGAAGATCTTTGACCTGGATCTACAGTGGTGATTCAAATACAGTGCTGTAATAAGCTATAATAATAAACAAAATGCAATAAAAAGGATCACTTGATTTTAGTTAACTTCATATTAATGATTAAAAAAAAACATCAGAATGACATGACACCAGACTAAATTAAATGAATATAAATAAATTGGCAAATCACCCCCAAAATACATTTATATATAGTAACTAAATTCAAAACAACTGCTGTAAGGCATGTTTGACAAGTAATGTTTTGTTGTTTATTTCATATTCATCTGAGATGTGTCTCCTTTTCATCTTGATAATTTATTGCGTTTAAATGTATAAACATTAATAATACCAGCAAACTACCTGCAAAAAAAAAAAAAACAGCTAAAATGGTTTTATAATCAAAACGGTCAGTTCCACATTTTAAATCGCTGCTTTATTTGATTCATTTGGTAATAGATGCGATTACGCTCATTTCATCTCACCGTTTACTTGTATATTTACAGCCGTAAAAATCAACAAAAATGCAAAGCAAGAAATAATATGAATTTAGCTGTGAGGAGAACAAAATGTTCTCACGCGTGTTTACTTCGAGATCTAGATTTCTTTTTTTTTATATACCACCAGAGGTCTCTATCTACAAGCAACAAGTCTACTGTTGAATTGTTTTTTTTAACGAATATAAAAATATATGGTGCTATGTAAAATTATAGATCATTTTGAAATGCAAAACAAAAAACGGTCTAAAACCTAATAACTCTATATTGAAAGTAGCCTAAATAATTTTGAGCTCACATTGTAAAACATGAAAGCAGAAAAACAAAAGTGAAGAAAAGAGAAGACAAAAGATAGAAAAAACGAAAGAATAACTTTACACTAAAAATATGAGTAGAAACAAACAAAAATGCTTAAATAGCCTACTAAAAACACCGAAAACGACAAAAAAAAAAAAAGTGTCAATAATATCGCGGAAGTCGTAGGCTAATAACTTAAGAATGATTACAACTGACAACCGTTTAATTTTGTAAGACAAACTACAGCTTAGGTCTTGATAAAATATTACATCCTTCACAACGCGTTAGTGTCAGGATCAAAAAAGCGAACGAGTTTAAAGTCGGACTGATGTGCGTAAACGTAGCGTGCGCCCGCTCCTGTCCAGAGAACAGCAATGACCTTGAAGGGACAGAATCGGAGCTGGTCGAGAGCCAGAGATTCCGACTTCACATTCAATTAACGGAGAACAATTAACAGGCAGATTACCCTTATTTCTCTCCATTCATGAAGAACGGCAGAAGCTTGGCACACAAAGCCACATTTTTCCAAGCAGACAGTAATTGTAACAGCCAAAACAAAACAGGCGCAGCGGGGGAGGCATTATGACGTACGTATGAATTCAAAAAGTAGAAAAATTAAAGAAAAGAAAAAAGCGAGGAATGTGAAATAATGGCTGGTAATATGAGGGCAGATACAGGCCTGTAGACGAGGGATCTACACTGCACGTGGGGCTGGGTCACAGGTTCACTCCTTTGAGAATTTCAAATTAGATGTTTGATGATGCACTAATGAGCGAGGCCTATAATTAATCAGAGCCAATCGTCAACAAGACATGCGCGGTATGTTTTACTGTCGCCGAAATCAAATCCGAACACAAAATGAATATCAAACAATTGATGACGAAAAATGAAGGTTAACATTTTACATTAGTAGCTTACAGTGTCTCCTATATTACACGAATTCCATTATTTTAGTAGCCTATATTTAACCTATAACTGTAATATGTTATACTATTTTATAATCTACAGTAGCCTACTTACAATGTAGAATGAACTAGGCAGATTTATAACATTTTTTGGGTAAGTTCGCGATAGAGCGCAGATTTAGGCTACTCGCTACTCTTAGCAGTTTTGATGCTATAAGCATCCGAAATGTAGGCTAAATACAATAAAACCACATTTAATGTCATTTGTGTGTAATAGGCCTAACTATAGGCATCTGAACACACTAAAAACACTGCTTTTCCCTTGAACTGAAAGTGGGACGATGACTTTAAATGTTTAGTTTAAAAAAACTAAACTAAACCTTTATAGCAATCAAAATGATTATTAGAACATCATCAGAACATCATAGCTGGTTTGTTACTAGTCCAAGATGATCTACAAGCTTCACCAAGGCCCTACCACCTCATAATCCATCTGATTCATTATCTAGACCAGTTTGGACCAACTTGAAACCATGAAACAACCAACAGCTACAATCAGAGGAGTAACGCATAATCTCCCGTCTATGCCATTATCAATACACAAGCTCTTCTCCTTGTATGACATGGTTTATGCCAAGTTAGCTCATAACAGTATGATGAGTAATGATTATAATCCCGCAGCACAAGTTTTAAAAGTGTCCCACTCTCCCTGAAAGACCCCGTCCCACTTTATCTACGCTCTTAGAAATAAATGTTCTTTATTAGCATTGACGGTTCCATGAAGAACATTCAAACATTAATGGAACCTTAACGTTCTTTATAGTGGAGCAAGTTTCTACAGGTTATTAAAATATTCTTCACACTAATAAAAAAAAAAAAGGTTAATAAAAAATGGTTCTTTTAAGAACGGTTTGCTGAAAGGTTCTTTGGGGAACCAAAAAAATGGTTCTTCTATTGGATCCTCAGAAAAATCCCAGACCCTCACTAATAATGCAATGCAATTTTGCAATAGATACAAATTTGAGAAATGCATTGCATTATTATTTAGCCTAGCATATAAAGATTCTTGTGATAAGTATTACTGGTTTTTGCATTTGGTTGTCTGCTGATGTATAAACGGCAATTAAATTAAACGCACTTGTCAATTTTCCCCTTAGTTCTAATGGTAAAAATCAAAGCAATGTTTATCGAAAGCCCAATTATTAACACCTTATGTAGTTAATTAAACTATGCCTACAACATTAACACTGCAAGATATAAAGTGCAACCAAAATAAATTTTAGGCGTCCATTTGAGCAGCTCTTAATGCACATCTCACCTGAGTTGTAAGAGCCGATATCTATCCCCATCGCCGGACTCTTCCTCTTCCGCGGCCTCCCTTTCTGCACCGTGCCGGTGCCATTGAAGTAAGGCAGCGCGAGCCCTCCGCCTTTGGCCGCTAATTCAGCGTAGTTTAATTGAGGGTGATACTCTCCCTGAATAAGGGTCTCAAAGTGAACCCGGCAGTAAACCAAGTTGTCTTTCATGCCGTAATGGTCACCCGTGGTCAGTGTTTTGTTGCATGTGGTGCAGGTGAAGCAGCTCAGATGGTACACGGAGTCCCTGGCGCGCATCACCATTTCCGAGGCGGAGATGCCGAGGTGGCAGCGGGCACATCTCTGCACGGAGAACCTTCTGGAACAGCACAAGTCATTTGTAATCAAACTAATCACTTAGATTGGTGATAACTTTAATTAGGTCGTTTACAAACATCGCTGAACAGATCAGAAGCGCACACGAGCATGTGCATATAGAAGTAAATATTCAGTGAAGATATTCTTAAAATAATTATTTTCGAACCATCTGTTAAAAATTAAGATAGTTAAGCAAGATTTTGTTTAACTTTATAAACAAAGTTGAACGTGTTTATTTAAAGTGAAACCAGAACAAAAAAAATTCGGATTTCCTTTATAGCCTAAATTAAACAATTGCTAGTTTAACTTAAAGGTGGCAGTAAAAACAAACGGCTAAGATTTCAACTTAGAAACAAAAACACATTTTAGACGTGCATTCAGCATGAATGATTTATTAGATTAATTTAAGCGTGTCAGTTAATCACTAAAGATCACTATATGGGTCAATGGCTGCCTCTGATGTCACCTGTTCTTTTTGTGTGTTTAAGAAATTACTAACCAAACTGAAAATCGAAATTAGCTGGTTTTATTAAAATGAAAAATATTATTTAACATCACTGAGCCAGCCTATATACACAAATGTATACCAACAGAACTCATTTCCATGAGTTAAATCAGGTAGAAATAGCTTTTTACAATGCAGGGCCTAGTAAAAAGGCCTAATGCAGATTTAAGTGAAAGCTTACCTGTAGTAATCCTCTTTGCAGTAAATGCTGCCATCCTTCGCGAAACACGTCAGCTCGGATTCAAGGGCCAGTTTACATTCACAACACTTGAGACACCTTAAATGCCACTGTTTATCAACGGCGAGTAAGTAGTATCTGTCGGAGATTTTCCCACCGCAGCCGGCGCACAGCGCAGGCTTCTCTGGGCTCATGGAGGGCATCGTCTTCAAAAAATAAAACATGAAGAGATGGAGTGAACGTTTATGCGCTCAGCAATTGAATTGCAATAGATATAACTACAACTAAATAAAAATATAGCCTAAAAATGAATTGTTCATTTAAAAAAAAAAAGGCTATTAAATGTAATCGGAGTGCGAAGTGAATAGCGACTTATTTATTAAGCCAAAATGAGCTATAATGGATGGTTATACAAGTTATATAGCGTTTGTTTTGGTTTTCCTAAGATGTATATAACAGTGTAGCTGTGTGGTCTATTATAAAAAATGTAATTTACAAATTAAAAGTATGCATATATAATAACAGTAATAATAACAACAATATAATAGTGTAGCCCATTGTATTTTAAAATTTACATTTACACATGAAAAGCATGCAACTATAATAACAATACTTACAACTATTATTATTATTACTACTACTACTACTACAGTTTTTGCCTGTTTAATATTATCATATGCATGCCTAAAGTATACAGATGCTATTTATTTTTAGTAGTGTTTTATCTTTCGTGGCCCTATAAATAGGCTATAACAATTATCCTGTTGTGTTGTAAAAACTGCTCAAATAAAATGTACAATATTTGTAAAAAAAATCTAGTTCTAAAATATACAATAGTATGTTGGCATACAAACGTTTTTTCATATGTGTTCTTCCCTTTACGTGTTAATGAAATACATGTTACTTAAAAATTATAATTGTAGCCTCGCCATGATTTAGCCTACTTTTGAAATTTGTCTGAATATGACTTTTCGTGTTTCTCGAGGCCTGCTAATATTTCAAAACGTACGATCGTACGTTAAAAACTAATTTTCCTCGCTGTGTTTTTAAGTGGGTTACAAACTGTGTGCGACGAGAGTTTTGGGGTGCTGAGATTTGCTCCAACGGAAAATACACGTTAAAATACAAATCTTACCGTCTCTCGTCCGTTCATCTGAACGGTTTTACCCAGACGAGACTCCGATTTAGATCTCCTCTCCATCTCCTCCATGATCCCTTGAATATGATCCCCAGAGATGCCGTGGAAAAGCATGGCTGCTGGACGCAATGTGCAACTGCTTTCTTTCGCCTTGCACCCCACAACTTCCATATACAGCTTTCCGGATCCTTAAAACATCCGAATGGATCTACACCAACAAATTCACACAAATGCAATCAATAGTTTAAAAATAAAGCCGGTGGGATTTGATGGACGGCGCAGGAACAGGCAGGAGAACCAGTCCACTTCTCCAACGTCTTGTTGGGCAGGAGAAAAAAAAAGTATAGTCCGGACGATATAAGGCAAAGCTGAAGTCTGGAGGATGTTTTAAACGTAGATTTTCAGATAGTCCCAATCTCCTACTGGGGATCCGAATGCTTGAAAGTCAGGTTTGGGACTGTGTGTGTTAGAGATCCTGTGTCCTATTTGTGAAGAGAGCAAACGCCTGCCCAGCTTGGGTAATTGGGTAGGAGGAGTCCTCCCTCTCTCCAATGCCACTGATTTCTATTCACCAACAAAGACCTGTCACTCTCTCTTCAAACCGATGGTGATGGGCAACACGAGCTTGGAAAGCACTTGGTATAGACCTTTTACTTCTTTTTAGCTAGTGTTTTGCCAGTTTGACACTTTTTGTGAGGCTTTCTTTTTTTCTTGTAGTTTTTAGCTTATGCTTCTGTTGTACAAATGCGTGTAACTGAATGGTTCAAAAGTGTGTGAATTAAGTGTTGAATCATCTGACCTCCCTGTAGTTTTGGGCTTTGACTGGAAACGTGTATCGTAGAGTTGGTTTGGTTTAGTTTATTATCGCGAATTGCAGCCACAATGTGCACCTGAAAGCCTGTATGTGTCATTTATAATTAAACCTCTAAATACAAAATTTTATGTTTTGTTAATGTTTTCGCTTATATATTTGCATGCATTTGAAGTATATATATACATATATATATATAGAGAGAGAGAGAGAGCCAATAAATGAAATTTGCACTGCACCTTGTATCTTTGCATAACGGTATAGTCTATAATAGCTATTTTGCTTGAATTGTAAAATTGTAAAACAACCGTTTGAGTACAATGTATGACACATGTAAAATGAAAGTGGACTAAATGAAAAGTGGTGGCATAATTTAAAAAGTTGTCAGACTGCTTTATCAAGGTGTGTGTGTGTGTGTGTGTGTGTGTTATGGTCTCTTTCTCTTCTGTGTTTGCGGGAGAAAGAGAGAGAAAGGAGCGAGCGAGGGAAGGGGGAGCGATGCTGTTGGGAGGAGGAATAAGCAGTTGTTTACATTCTTTGATTTTCAGATGTCAAGCGTCAAATGAATCTCATTGCCACCGTTTCTTTTCTGTACCAATACATACGAGGAATGGTCTAGAATTATATTTGAAAATGATAACAATTACCTCCTTGGTAGCAACCTAAATCCAATTAGTCGTGATAGTAATGATATCAAAGGCAGCATGGATTATGTAGGCGATATTTTTGCATCTCTTTATTTACACGTAGCTTTTAAAGCGTAACACTCGTTTCGTTCATTTATTTTATGAATTATTGCTCGAGCGTTGCCTTTTAAAATTCACACACGACTTTCATTAAATGCATTAATTTATATAGGCCTAATTTGAAATTAGTGTGAGCATTATATCTTTTTAATTTTTAGCCTATCATTTACGGGGAAAAGTCTAAGTAGTTCAGACAGACAGCCGCTTCCTTGTGTCATTTTATCTTTATGATCAGTCCAAATAGTTCATTGTTTTATTTAGCGTCGGAATATATTCGTCTTTTCAATGCCCTCCTCTCAAATAATATTCATAAATGATTTCACCCATTAGATAAAGTTCATAAATTCGTCCTAATCTTGAGATATTATAGCCTAACAGTTCACAACCGTGCGGTTCACTTCACAAAATCGACGGAAAAGATTTATTTCTTTATGTCTGCAAGTCACCAAATGAGCTTTATTGTGAGTTCCTTTGGTTCAAATAAAATGTGATGATTAAAAAACGCAATATAGCTACTTTTGCATAAGCAGATTACAGTCAGTTCGTTTAATGCCTTGCAATTGCAAACGTAAACGATTATTTTGCTTATACAAAATAAATATTATATTCAATTTTACTTTCACTTGTTATATTTATAACCAACTAGGTTAATTATTTTACTATAGTCGTAAGTTCCACAGCTCTGTACGTGAGCAAATTGTATTATTTTATTACAAGCAAAAACGAATCAGGTTGTCCTCCGTTTTATTAAGGAATTATTTGCTCTCTACTCTTTTCCAAAGACCGTCAAATTGGTCTCTACCAAACGAAAACCAGTTTAATAATTAGCCTTCTGCATTATTTAGGTTTATTTGTAATGATCTCACAATTTGAGATGTCAATTTTAAATGAATAGCGAAACATCTAAATATTCTTTACACCGGATCAGGCTTCAATATAGCTTTACATTAACAATTAATTCGATTTTCAATCTACATTGCATTTTTCGCCTGCAATAACTTTTACCTGTCTCACCTGCCCTATAGCCTATATATGTGCAAATTGAAGGTCTCTCCCTCGCCAATTATGCATAAATAATATTTTCGATTTTAACTCTGCAAAGCAAGTCAATTTATCGTTTACAATGGTAAAACAGTATATTCATGTGCATAAGCAATATAAAAGTGGCATTTTACCGTGAGCCGCAGAGCGCCGTCCTGAAGCCCCAGCAGTGCTGCGGTGAGAGAGGGATGGATGAGGGTGAGACACGAGCGATCCTACCAGCAGATGGGGGCTGTTCCTTGTTTCTCGCGTGAGTGTCAATTACGACAAATCCAGCGCAAGCACTGAATATACATCAATTGTCTAATGCACAAGGCCCCTTTCGAGAGTTGTTAGAGGCGGATAGATTCATAATTTTCTCTGTGAATTTTCTTAATGTTAAATCACTAACTTACGTTAACATTACGCAGTTTTCTTACCTTGAGGCGTCTCGCATGAGGCTACTTCGATAGATAGATAGATAGATAGATAGATAGATAGATAGAACACAATTTACGAGTTCATTGAGTGTTCTAACACGGGTTAGTTGTAACGGCATGAGTTTAACCAATTAGAAATGAGCCACAGGGGTGAAATCGTCATCATACATGATCACCAACCTCTAAAGTGACAGTAGAAGTTGTAAGACTGTTTTTTTTTTTTTGTCCTGTAATTCTTTTATATTTTTACACAATTCTGAGGCGAGAAAGTATCATTTCACGTCTGGCTTATAATGAGATTTGTGATCATGCTAATGAACGTGAAATGACAGAACTGATATCATCTGAATCAGCAGGTTCTCGATTAATCTGATATGCAAGATCTATGCAAGCTTTTCGTCTAAAAAAAGAAAGCATTGCTAAATAGACAGAGAGAGTTGTAACACTTTATAATTTAATTGGCGTTTTGAATTGAAATGTTTCCTATACATTTACCATTTTGAATGAAAATGGTTAGCATTAAAGTGGGGATTGCATAATTGTTTTGAACAAGCAAATCACAATAAATTCATGCACAAAATTTGAAAACTGATGTTCATGTTTTCAATTAGTGTTACAGCCCATCTGGTAGTGAGGTCGGTTGTTACTTTTCTTTCTACTTGACATTCATTTACACAGTTTAAGACATATAACATTTCTAAACTGCTTTAAATTGTATAAGACCAATATGGCGATATTATATCACATTTTGAGACACACAGCACAAAAAAACTGTTACAGACTGAAACAATGTGTTACAACATTCCTAGTCTCCCCTATGCACAGAACAAACACGGAACATTTATAAAAGCACCAATTGTAATTAAACTGCAAATGTATTTTATAATGCACAGTGTATAACTGGAAGTGCATCCTAGTTCAACCAAAGATAGAAAACAACACAAATGTAATATAATGCACAGCTTTGTGGCAACAGTTCAGAGTAATTTAATTTAACAGCTGAAAAGAAACAAGGATTTACCTAATTGGGTTTCTGACTCTAGAAAATCTGTAATAAAAGGTAAAAGTACCAAAGGTTTACACCTAAACCCTATGTGCTCAAGGCCCTCTGTGCTTGTTCTTTATTTTGTGGAGTTAGTACAAGCTTTTATAGGGAATTGTTTGCTCTGTTTTGGGGAAACATATTTAAACATTAAAAAGTGTGAATTGTCCAACACAAAAAGATAAAAAATCTGTTCTCCAATACTTTGGAACACACAAAGCCATAACATATAATGCAATAACATCCTAAATATTGCAAATCTGAGTCCACTGATTCAGAAACATGGCTGACTGAAGAATGGAAAGCGTTTTGATATCTTTAAATAAGTTATTGGTGTAAGAAGAAAGTCATCTTATCTTGAGAGTTTGGCTTGCGGGCATACCTTTCATGCCAGGCAAGTCAAAGGGGAGTAGACTTAGGCATAAGTACACAAATAGACCTAAAAATGAAAAACTGCTGTAACATTACCAAAGGCACACTACTAAATTTCCCAGGCTTATTTGCTGTTGACCACTTTCTGCAAATCCATTAACATCAATGTAAAAATACCCCAGCCATAATCATCTAGAATAATCATAATACTTTAGCATGTCTCATTCATAATGTCTAAAAAAACTATGGTGGCATACACACAATTACACAGTAGGCTAACCATGTCCATTTATGAATCATATGTGACGGCTGAACCATGAAACAAATATTTACAAACTGAAGATGGACAACGATTTCTCCAGAGCCATCGTGGTGTACTTTTTTAAGAGGCAACAAAGCCACAGAGCAGATGCTCCTCACCGGTGTTTCGTGCTTTGCTTCGAAGAGGGGACGTTCAGTCTAGCGTGCCTGATGAGAATTTAGCTGCTGTTAAAATCTCTCTCTCTCTCACTTTCCCTCCCTCCTCACCCCTTTTCTCTTGATGCTGAGCCCTGCTCTGCTGATGCAAGAATCACAACTCCCTGTGTTGACAGATGGAGGATGGCTCCATAGCACATAGCCCGTCCCAACAGTCCAACTGCTGCCTAACCAACAGTTTTTTCACTTCTCTTCCTTTTTGCCTTTTCTTGTTTTTTCCCCTTCCTGCACCACTATACTAAATGTACTAAACCCAATGAAGTCATCCACCTCTGTTACAGTGCTTGCAGGCAGTATTAATATTCCTTAAACAGTCTTCGTCCAAATCCCAGACCCTAAGTTTTAAACCAACCCCTTTATTCTCCAAAAAACATAATTTTTCTGCCTTGGAAGCACCTTTCAGAATAGTCAAATGTTTAATTTCAACATCTAAGGGTGCATCTCAATTAGCTACCTAGTTCAGTAATCAATGCACTGGCCAGCGTGTCAGGCATTTCAAGACTGGTCCCATTGTCAAAATTGCTCCAGTATACTGAAATGCTAGCTTCATAGAATTTCCCACAATGCACTGTAAAAACCAGTGAGCGAGTACTTAATATGTTCACTTACTGGTAATGCTGACATGTTTTCTTCAGTCTCTAAAGCAGACAAAAATGAAAGGCGTGAGTCACTGTATGCACATTAAACAAAAATCATACGAGCAGGATATCAGTTCTGACACATTATACATTGATGTTGTTGTAAATACATAATGATAAATACAGGACCAAGTAACATAAGTGACTTTTTCAAGTGTGTACATTTAATCGTTTGCAGGCATTTGAGTCATTAATGTCCCAGTGTTTAGTGCATTAAGACTTTCATTGGCCAAACTATTTTTCACAATATACTAATTCATGACAGGGAACTATGATTCCCAACGCTGAATATTTTGGATGTCTCCTTAATCTAACACACCTGATTCAACCCACCAGCTCATTAGTAAAGGCTCCATGAATTGAAATGTGTGTGTCAGTTAAGAGAGACATCCAAACTGTGTACCGTTGGGGGTACTCCAACAAGTTTGGGAAACAGTGCTCTAAATCATGTACGTTACAGTTTACAAAAATGGTTCTCAACCCTGTTTCTGGAGTCTAATCAACACTGCACATTTTGAATGTCTCCCTGATCAATCACCTGATTTAGGTCATCAGCTTATTCAAGAATTCAAGACCTTAGATTAGTGTTTAAGACAAAAAAGACATTCAAAATGTGCAGTGTTGGCGGGGAGGAGGTCTCCAGGAACAGGGTTGATAATCAATGGTCTACAACATAGCTTGAGATGTTGTATACAACTTATACCAACAAAATACATTTTACTTTGTTGTGGAATGATTCCAATTAGGGATGCACTGAAATGAAAATTCTGGGCCGAAACGGAAACGGAAAATTCTGGATGCACTTGGCCGAAAACCGAAACTGCTTTGTAACGATTATTTATTATTTTATTAAATAATATAAAGTCATTTTGTAAGACTTTTTAATTTAACTCAATTTTAATGATACTGAATTTAAAAAAAACACAAGCCAATAAAATAACCACACTTTTACTGAAAGTAACACAATAAAACTGGACATAATTTATATTAATATTGGTAACACTTTACAATAAGGTTCATTAGTTAACATTAGTTACCTACTTTATTTTACATGAACTAAGAATAAACAATAGTTCTTCAGCATTTATTAATCTTAGTTAATGCTAACTTCAACATTTACTAATGCATTATTAAAATCAACAGTTGTGCTTGTTAACAGTTAATGCACTCTGAATTAACATGAACTAACAGTGAACAATTATCATTTTTCAAATTATAATTTACTAACATTAAGAAAGATTAGTAAATACTGTAATGTTGCTCATTGTTCGTTCATGTTAGTTAATACATTAACTAACATTAACTAATGGAACTTTACTGTAAAGTGTTACCTTAATATTAAATATCAATATAATATTTTTATTCACATCTATGTAACAGAATCAGATATACGTTTTTTTTTTTGGACTAATTATCCAAATAAGCTATTATTATCAGAGCATGTGAGCAGAGCATAGCGTCACTGAAGGTAGCATCATTTTAGCAGCGTTGCCCAGTACACCATGTTACAGCACAGTAGCGCTACTGCAAACAGGAACAAGTATACTGCATAGAAATTTCCTGTCAGCGCGTTATTTGAGCGGACTTTGCTTTTCCGGTGAGCATGAGCGGTACACAAGCGGAACGCACATTTATAGATCGGAATATTGAGCGGAGCGTCAAACCGCGAAATGACTAGGAGTGAAACCTGCGCGCTGAACACTGCCGGAAGAGGAGCGCCATGTAGGCTATATTATTATACTGTATGTATATTTTCGGCTGTTTTTCTCTTTCGGCCGATAACCGCATTTTCGGCTGATAATTTTCGGCGGACGAAAATTTGGTGCATCCCTAATTCCAAACAAAGTAAACTTCTGCTACCAGTTCTGTTGGCAAAGAAGAGTTCCTCAAAGAGTTGCCCTTACCTGTTGGCACAAACCATTTAGCACATCACACTACATATTGGTACTTTTCAGTGGTTTTAATTGTATTGGGCAATCAGGACAACTGGCACTCCAAGCTATAGTGGGAATGGAAGGTGTCTACACCACATTGCCGAGATCACGCTGGCTGATCTCAAGACCATTCCCTACCCTTTCGCATTAGGTAAAGTTAAGGTTTCTCATTGAATGAGTTGACCACCTGATCCAGCCTGAATGGTGCCACATATGGCATGATATGGCCAGACGGTCTGGCTGGAACACTGGGACAGGTCTTGGGGAGATGCCCTACTGTTTTGTGCAGCTATTTACAGTCCTGTCCAAAGGAATCTGGCCCTGTGACTGTCAGTCAGATGTGGTGAGCTTTTTCAGGAGCACTGGTGCAACCACAGGGAAGCCGGTTGTCCATCTGACCACTTTGGTAAGGCTTCAGCCCCAAGGCTGAATGACATTGTCTCTGTTGCATGACCAGACGGGCTGCTCGGCTACAGTTTGATTCAACACACACACAAACACTGCCAGCAATGGCGTTATGGCCCACACACCCACACAACACTCAGAGGGACAGCCCAGATGCTGAAACTGATTTTCCAGCCATCACTCGGCTGACATCCGTTCCTCGCAGCCAACGCGTGTCATCCTCTGCCTGGCCTGGGCACTTGAATAGCGGGAACAGCAGCAGTCCGTGATGCTGCTGAGGGTGCAAGGGTTTGCCCCCAGTCCCCATGAGCTGGAAAGGACAGTTTGCCTGGACCAGTGATAAGTTTGGATGCTGGATCAGGCAGACTGTCCCTATGCCTCTAGAAAGTGGCAGTGCATGTACTATGCTGTAGCATATGCTCTGGCTGAAGGTCAGGTGACGGACTCCAAAGCTCTGCAGATGCAGGAACTGTAGCCCCCATGGCAGCTTGGGTGGGTTTCAATTCAGAGGGAATTACAGGTGAGAGAGCTTAGTGGGACTGAAGCCAGAACCTAGGTGTGTCTGACCTTAATGACCTGCTGATGAAACAAAGGTAAATTTGATAAGCATGGAAAGACAATATAAAAAACAAGATGGCTAATATAGGCAGAAAGATTCATGTAATAAACCACAGATTTTACATAAAATCTGTAACCTTCGGCCGACTTGTATGCACAATTAACTGACAGAGGAAATAAACAGATCTCACCAGATGCTCAGTTTCGATACCAAAGGAATCTCCTGGATGGAGATGCTACTGAAGCATAACCAGTTTCCTTTCTTTCCAAGGTAGTCCCTTGAGGTTTTAGACTCATTTTCCCTTTCCTCACTTGCATGTTTTCTTGTTCAGTTGTTATGATTCCCACACCTGATCCCAGCGCATGACAAGACTAGTGAGCGCATGGCTTGTGAGTTGTTTGCTAAAGCAAGTTTTCTTGAAATCTGTCTGTGCTCTGAGGGACTGAGCGTTGTGTAGCGTTTGCGTCTCAGTCACCAAATACTGAGAAACAGAGAAAGGAGGGACAGAAAGGGAAAAAAAAGAACGACAACACTATGCGATCTCTGAAGTCATATGATGCAGAGGAATAAGGCAGACTTGAAAGTTGGCCTATTTCATGGTCAGGCACTAGGACTGGGAAGGGTCTTGAATGGCAATGCATCTACTTTAATGTGACAGACAAGTCCCTAGGCAAAACAAGCAGACCCGTGGCAGGCATGCCCAGGTACTTGATGAGTGTGACACCTTCGCCATTCCACTGGAAATGTTGTTGCCGTACGCTCCGCTGGCTCATCTTAGGTTTTATCCAAATAAATTTGCCTCTCATCCGGACTGACGATGCCACAAGCCCCTCGCCTGCCTGTCCTCCCTGGAACTGTTGAGATCATGAATCTCCTTGTCAGCGTTCACAGGGCCTTGCTCCTGATAAATGTGCGCCCGCCTTGGGACCCTCCCGCTGCCTGATATCGTGCTCGGCGCCAGTCGGCAAAGCTGGGACAGAGCTCTGCTACACACACATTCCCGCATTCAGAGACCGTTTCCTTGTTCCTGCCCTGAGATGCTGTGTGACAGGTTGGATGGCCAGTGCCTGGGGCAAAATCCTACTTGGCTTTGCATATCTACAGAAAGAGTATCATGTAAATACAATGACTGCACATGATTAGAAATGAAGAGATTTCTAAAAAGCTGTATGTGATCTGTGTACTTATAATGTTTGCGCTGAAATCACAGTTTCAGTGGATGGAAAAGACCAGAGTATCAATCTCAGTTAGCCACAGGGGGATATGAATCAGACAGGCAAATATGAAGATGCATATAATGGCCAGGAGGTAGCAGACACTAACAACTGAATGTGATGTACTTTGAATATGATGTACTTTGAATAAATAATCTTTACATGCAATTAAACAATTATTTATGCGTAAATACACAAACATGCACACAAAACCTTAAATACATACAGTCATTGCTGAAAGGGCCCAGGACCATTTTTTATGGTTAATCTCCTGCACCCTCAAAGTGTATGTCATTAAGGACCTTTGTACACAGGGCCTTGACATCAACCCTGTATATAGCATATGTAAATTGTACAAGAGCTTTTGAAGCAAAGCCAAAATACATTTTTGCATAAACATGGAACAATTCAAGGAGAACTTTTAGAAAGGTATTTTTAATTCGTTTAAGTTACATAAAAATAATAATAATAAATACTTCTGTGAACTCTTTACATATACTTTTTTTATTACACATATTTTTTAAACATGAAATGAAGCCTTCTAAGCCTATGTATTTAACGTCAACACACATTTATGAGAAGACTTCATTTTCCATGGTGTTTTCTTGGTCGTACATTTACCAGGGAGGAAGCACGTAGTCTGAATTGACAGCTGTCAAAATTAAGATCGCCTGTAACCGTATGAATATTCATCACTACGAAAATTCCCGCTTGTGGAATTCATCTGACAGAGGAGCACACCAACTCCTGTAAGTTAAATCACAGTGGATAGATGTGATTCAAACCATTTCCTGGAGTGTGGGTTGCACATCTGGTGTAGCGTATTTCATCATTTTAAACAGTGTAAGATGAATGTGCATTAAAAGAAGTCCAAATTCAATATGGGAGCACACAAAATGAGTTGTTCAGCCGATCTTAACATTTACTACTATACATAAAACAAAGAGTTGAAGGTTTTTTCTTAGCAGGATCCTCCACATTAATTTACCCGTATGGACACTGTCGAGAAAAACAAGAAGTTTAGAGTTAACATATACTGTAAAGTTAAAAAAGAATAGTATCATGTAGACAGTTTGCTTTTATTATGTATTGCGAGCTACTGACAGAATGGATCTCCCCTGTCTCAGCATCATGTAATCCATAAAAAATCAACACAATTTACTCTAAATAAAAAATGCTTACTATAAAATATACACAATACTGACTGGCATTTGCTTTCGGCCCTCTTGTAAAGATATACAGCAGAAAAATATGAAACTTACATGTCTACAGGCACTCCCGCAGCATCTTCCTCTTTTTCTATGTGCAAACTCAGTGAACACACTGTAGCCGGTTATAGGGTCAATGGATGTTCTTTTCTGATTCTGTGAACAGATGCAATTTGGAAATGATCATGTGTTTTTTAATGTTAAAATATCATAAGACTGTTTATAAGGATCAGTGTTCCTTAAGAACATATTTCAGGGTAAAATATCAAACTTCTACATGTTTATCATATAAATACATATACTTTATAATGACAATTGTTTTTAAAAAGTTGGAAATTTAACAAGTCTTTAGTGTTAATGAAAATACAGTGGGAAACACAATGCAAACGTGTTTCTTAAGCATCATTCCTCATTCCTGACTCTTCTTCAGAGAGCGCCGGCTTCATTTATGACAGCCTTCGACGCCAAAAGGGCCCGAGGCACTTTTTGTGGCATGCCATTTCAGATGCCATCCTTTGGCTCCATAGTGAAGCTGACACTGTCTGTGCATCCTCCAACTCTACGGGTCTTCCATAACTTTCCCTCGGCCATCAAACTACATTGCTCCTGACAGCCAAAAGGAACTTTCAAAAATGACCCAATCTTATATGCATAAGTAGCGAGACTAGTCTGCAAGTAAGAGGTCTAGTGTGCTCTTTTTTTAGTTACCTAAGAATGTAAAAATGTCCTTAGAAGTGTAATTCCATGATAATCCCTAATACTACTGAACCATCTATGTTGTTTAGGTTTTCTCACATAGGACACTGATTTAGACTCTAGCGTATCTACACGAGTCTTTATAAATGTGACACCAGCTGTTAGACTTGTAGTTTATAAGCGTTTGATTTTGCTCTTACCTTGCACGTGTCCATATGGAGTTCATTAATTAATCTGTCTTCATCTGGGTGTTTTCACACCTGTAGATTGATTGCTTTGTTCCGAAACAGGGATTAAAATTATTACAATGTTGCTTTTTATTCTTGGTGCAGTTCGCTTTCACACAGCAAAGTTTCTAAAAGGACCACATTTGTTAAACTGTTCTCTCATTGGTCAAAGTTTCATTTTCCCGATGAATCCCGGACTCCTGCTCAAATTGATAAATTAAAGGTGCAATAATAGGTGATTGTCTTCAGAAACATTTTTTGTTATGCTGGTTGAAAGTCTATTCACATCCCCATAGCAATAATTAAGTTAAGTGGTCTAAATGTATTTATCTGTATTTATATATTCTGTGGAAGGCGTAGGACCAAGAAATGTTCGTCCAATCAAAACGCTCGGTCCGAGTGTTTTAATTGACTTTCCTACCTGCCTGTCAACGTATGTATCTGCATACATCTGCGCACCCGGTTCGCGCAGATAGGATACGTCATCAGCGCATTCACGCACGCTGTGCAGACAGAGAGAGAATGGCAGACAAACATCAACAACCGATCTTCCTTCCTGGTATTGTAGTACTTTTCTCACCAGTGAATGACACATGATATAGCCCAGCGGTTCCCAATTCCAGTCCTCACGATTCAGAATTTTTCATTCTTCCAACATTCATGTACTGTATATATTCATGTAAAATAATTTCATACATGCATTCATTGTATCACACATTAACTGTACATATTATAAATAACTACATAACTGGAAATATATAACAAAACTATAAATATTAAAAAATGTTATATACAGATTACATATCACATATAAAAATAAAAAATATTATTTGTCAATGCTTAATAAAAATGCATATTGAAAAAATTAATAATCTACTGTTGTACAATACAATCATGCCAAGAATTAAATCCTTTTATTTATTTTAAGTCTAATTCCTAGTCATAATAGAATGATATGTTAGTTTTACCGGCAATATACAGTTTGTGATTGCATTTTATATGTACAGATATGTCCAGACGTGCAACGCAACAAGTTATTAGTCTTATTTTTGGACCGGAAGGCCCGCCATACATTTTGAGGTATTATCAAAACAACAAAGCTAATGCTTTTCAGCATAGGATCGGATTACTTTCTCACTACAACCGAACCGCTCCAGAGTTCGTTTTCAATCGAGCCACCTCGTTCAGGCGATCTCGGACCGATTGTTTTGGCGCGGATCCGAGCGCGATTGCCGTGTTCACATATGCCCAAACGAACCGAGCTAAGGGGGAAACGCACCAGGTTCCGAAACAACGGGCCAGGTGTGAAAGCCCCCTAAGAGCTCGCTCGTGCCACGTGACGCGGTTGTGTTTTTATTATGAGAATTCGAAATTAATTCGCTCTCGCGTACAGTGCAATGTGAACGCGGCGCTCTCGTATTGTACACCTCATATGACATTATTATATTCGTTCGATTGTGTTTAAAACGTGTTAATATTAAAAGTCTACCTGATCCGAGCAGCAGCATATCTCATGCTAAAAAGTGAAACTAAAATGTCCTGTCAGACGTTCCTTGCAAACTTCTGAGAGTACGTAGACGTTTAATTAGAGACTGCCTTACAGGACAAAATGCTGTTGTTGTTTGAAAAACTATATTCGCCCTCTGCCACCAATAAATGTTAAAATCACCGCTGTGTCTTTCCTCATGTGCTATTCATGTTCTGTGCCATATACAAGATGCATTTAAGCGCCCCTTCTGTTGGACTGTAGAATTGCAGTAGGGGGAAAAGTGTACATTTTAAAGGGAGAGGGTTGGCACGCTTTTGGCTATATCGAATATTTCAGAGCATGATTTTTTTAATATGCTTAAATTATTAAACTAATTTCTGTAAAGGCACCCACCTTAAAGTGTGTCGAACATTTCAACTGCAACTATACATTTACAAAAATACTGTTCATTGAACACACATTGACCTTGTGACAACATACAGGCAATAGAATTATATTAAATCTGTCTATTATAACCTTTTAAATTAAATTAAATTAAATGTTAAATAGATTAAGCAATCATGAAATGCAAAACAATTCTTGACACAGCAAATATAAAGGTAACATAAAAGCCATGCCATTGTTTTGACCAACAATTGTTGTAATTAATAATTGTATAAATAAAATGAATGATAAATAATTCAATTAAATAAATTACATAAATATATATGTGACATTTAAAACACATGACAACTTGCCCCAACTTACGCTGACCTGACATTTATAAAAACATCTTTGTTCTTAGAACATAGTTCAGGCAATATAGTTCATCTGCCTTCATTATATAGCCTAGTTGACTCTCACCTGTGCACAGACTAGTATATTCAAATCCTTAGTGTAGAATATAATAAATTACTCATGTGCAACTTACTGAAGTGGTTTTTGAGAGGATAAACAATGTATTAAGAAAAAAGTAACTACAACATCTGCAAAAATAACAGGTTCATTTCACTTTGAAATGACAAACCAGTGACATGTAAAGTACCGAGAGTTCCCTTCGTTAACCACATTCACACAAACCTTGTAGTATTTTTCCGCAGGAAACAGACAGGCAAATACAAACGCATGTCCGCGTATTGCAACAGGTTTTACTAAGGGCGTTGACCCATAAGAAACACAAGCTATTTTTTAAACAAGTGGGTGGTGTGAATTTATACTTCCTTTGCCTTACCAGAAAATGTTTATCTTCTAAACAGCCCTTGTTTTTTTTTTTTTTACAAACCTATTTTTAAACACTATAGATGTGTTCACATTCCTCAGAAACATTTGAGGGTGTAATAATATAAAAAGGTATTTGTAAACCATAAAATCATGCATAACATGCAAGCCAAGGTGTACCGTCAGATTGTGCTACCAAACATATATTTACATTGTTTTAAGGGTAAGTTTAGGGTAAGGGTAGTTTTGATTTGGCACTTCAGGTTGCATGTCCATCATCTGAAAATGAAGGTGAGCCTTCATTTCTCAATTTGTTATTTTTTTTTTTTTTTGAGTGTTTGTATAATTTGATTCAAAATTCATAAACAGTTATGTTAGAGAGACCTCTCTTTTAGTCACTTACTTTATCTTCCTTGCTGTCAGTGTGCTTTGAAATGGCATGAAATATATGTTTATACATGCTTATGTAACACTGCTCATATTTCATGGCTTTTACGTAATATCTGGTGTTTGTGTTTTAGAAAGATGTATGACAGTGTTTGCCATTTTTCACAATTTTTAAGTTTAGTGTCAGTGATAATATACAGATCAGGGTGACTGATGTATGATATTATGTCAATATACATTATGTAGGACCGTCTAAAAATGCGGTAAATGAGACATAAACAACACTTCTGAAATAAAAAAAGCATTTATTATGAATCAAATTTTCTGAAAATTCACAAAAAGAGAAAAAAAGGCGAATATTCGAATATACATTAGATAATACCATCAAATCCAATCAAAATGAGGCAAAGGAGGCATAAACATTTCTGAAATAAAAAAAGCACTTCTTATAAACATACATTTCTGAAAATTCACAAAAAAAAAGAATATCCAAATTTAATAATAGTCACATAAAACTTGTCATCAATAATGAAAAATATTTGTGTAACGTCAACATGAAAAACTTGGTAACAGTATGGCAATATACTTTATATAATACCACCTAAAAGGAGGCAAATGAGACAAACAACATTTCTAAAAATAAAAAAGCACTGATTAAAAAAGTGTATTTTCCGAACTTTTAAAGCATAGTCGTATTAAGCTTATAATCAGTTATAATAAATATCTCTAACTTCGTACCATCTAAAAGCCTGTATTGTGAAACTTTGACAGCTTTTGTATGTGTAACTCTAGTTTTGGGCTGATATGCTTAGCTGTTTTCCGTGCTTGAAATGGATGAGTAAATGATGTGTTTCGTGTCTAGGGGATTCACAGGAAGGAAATTATTGCTGTGGATTCTTAGAGTGGCCAGATCTGATGTTCAGATCTTCTGATGGGCTGGCTTGGGTGCATTTCCATTTTAGATCAGCACTCGCACGGTTTGCATTTACCTTTTAGAAAAACCTGCAGATGTATTTGGTGTAAGAAGTAGGTTGATTGGCAGTGATATCGATCTCGGTTTGTCAATCTCTTCGTATGCTTCGAGCTCTGCAAGGTTGAATAGAAACCACGCAGCTTTAACGGACCAAGTAACGACTGCTGTGCTGTGCTGTGAAGTGAGACCATTATGAAAGAAACATTCCCATATTTTGATTCAATAAGAGGTAAATGGATATGAAAAATGTTCAGCATAGCTAATATCACCGATTTTTGTTCCTACCCTGAAACTTCCATTATTCTTTCTGTTTGACGTTGAAGAGGTGAGGAGCAGGTGGTTCACAGAAGCAGCTGTTGCTCTGACCGAAAAAGGAAAATATTCCCGGTCCAGCCGCTGACGTGAAAGTTGAAATAAGCTATAACCCACTTCCCTCATCATCATACGTTGGCGATCGTCTCATTTCCTGAGCCCGACTCTCAGGATTACAGCGTCATTTTAACCCTCATGTTGTGTTCCCAATCATTCTGACCCAAAGGGGATTTTCTTTTTGTTATTGCATTGGACTAAAGCCTACTGACTTTGCTCAGACAGAGTATAAAAACGTCCTAATTTTTGTTTTACCACTTTGTTTTCCCATTTAAAAATGGCGTGCCTGCAAAAATTGCTTATGATATTATTAATATATATGATATATTTTTGTTATATTATTACAAAATATTGGGTTCAATCATGTCACGTCACGTCACTTTTTTCACTTTATCAACTTGAAATTATCACAGGTTTTATATTTCTTTTTGGAACTGACTGATC
The DNA here is from genome assembly GCF_001515625.1 of Sinocyclocheilus rhinocerous. NCBI lineage: Eukaryota > Metazoa > Chordata > Actinopteri > Cypriniformes > Cyprinidae > Sinocyclocheilus > Sinocyclocheilus rhinocerous. Next base: position 966,951 of record NW_015631074.1, on the reverse strand, counting down.
ATAGGCCTCATTGAGCTGAGCTCATTAGGGGTTGACCGATATGTGTTTTTCAGGGCCGATACTGATTTTTACAGATCAAGTAGACCGATAACTGATATTTTGAACTAGGGCTGGACGATATGGCCAAAATTTATATCACAATATATTTCTTAATTCCGTTGATACGATATAATTCCGATATCGATAAAAACAATATAATGCCTCAGCAAAACTGCCAAGAACACCCACAACAGATATCTGTACCTACAAACTTCTGAAAAATGAATTTGCCATGTCTATGAACCCTCCTATAAAACTACATAATATTTTAGAAATAAAAAAACAAACAAGAAATGTGAAATCACCATCAAATAAGACTCTCAGACTTACCTTATTAATATGAATATCTTTAACTTTAAACTATAACATAGGCTGGTTATTCTTATAGATTAAAACAAAAATGCTTCAGCCAGGATAAAGAATATGAAAAGTGCTCAGTGTTGCTGCAGAAAAAAAAAAAAAGTGAGCAACAACAAAAACATGTTGCTGGAGATGGGCTAATTGAAAATGCAAATTCATTCTCTACCAGTAGGAGGCGCTTTTGGAGCAGTAGTAACAGTGGTTTCCCCGACTGTAACTGCTGTATACAAACCAGCTTTCCACTCGTACACGCTACTTTATCAGATAAAATTAAAATGGCATCGAAACTTTTCTGAAGACAGTCGATTCCCATCAAAGATATATTTATATAAAACACCCGCGCTGCGTTTTGATTGTGAAATGTGCAGTGCTCATGTTTACTCAACGAAGTCAACCGCCACAAATAAATCAATGTATGGGAAACACTGGTAATATATATCGAAATATCGGGAAATGTGTTTAAAAATCATATCACCATTATTGAGTTTTTTTAAAAATTGCGATATAGGCTATATTGATATTGAATTATTGTCCAGCCCTATTTTGAACCGATATACATGGCTGGCGTAAAAATGAAAATTAATGTCAAACTAACATGGGCTCTGGCAAAAAACTTTCTTTAAATGCTTTTAGATTATTTTATCGGCAAATTGGTTTTGAAAATGACCGAAACTGATAACCATAAACATGCTTAATACAATTTAATGTTGTGGTTTACACAATAACAGATCTTTTCCTGTTTCCAATTGAAGTATGTGATTGACTGCTCTCTGCCCTGTTCTTGAGTTTCATGCTGTTCAAACATGAGGGATCTTGGTTTGCATATTTCTGTAGCCAAATGGGGTGATTCTAGAGCAGTTTCGGTAACATGAAGCATTCAAGGGCATTCGTTGTATCTCATCAGACATTCTGCCTCTGTACTCACCTCATGTGTCATTCAGCCTAATTTGATATTTGATCAGCTCAGTTTCTCTAGAGGTAAAGTGAAGTCAGACAAATCAAATGGACCTACATGTACATTTCACTTGCATTACATTTCGTTTTTATCAGTTTGTGGGAATCTAACCCATGACCTTGTGGTGTGAGCTACAGCGACCAATAAAAGTGGTAGGGTCTTTTTTGGTGTTCAGTTAGTGCTGGTCAGTTTATTACTAGATACTAGTTAGAGGAAACTACCCTCTGCTTTTGTGTCGTCTTTCATTTCCCTCTCTGTCCACACAAGTTTACTCTTGAATGCATTTTCTAGTAGTGATGCATTTCAGTTTCACAACATCACGTTGTCTTGCTACCTTTATAGGGAGCTTTTTTTCAAAGGCTGGAAAAAAATAGTCATAAAAGTTTGACATTATATGTTAGTTAGGCTGCTAGACAGTGTGTACAGTGAAACCTTTGTGTCTTTAAATTAAATTTCCCTTTAAAGCACCACTACGCAACAATACACTTAACCACTGTGTTGCATCTCGCACTTTTTCAGCATCCTGCTATGAACAATGTGTTTGAAGATGTTCTGTTACACATCGTCTAACAGTTTTTGAATGCTGAAGTTTGACGTGGAAAACTTTTGTTTTTGAAAGAAGTCTCTTTTGCTCACCAAGGCTGCATTTATTTGATGATGATGAATAAAATAGTATTACCATTTAAAAAGAACTGATGTAATTTATTCCTGGGTCACATGATCCTTCAGAAATCATTCTAATATGCTGATTTGGAAACATTTCTTATTATTATCAATGATAAAAACAGCAATGCTTCTTAATATTTGAGTGGAAACCATGATACATTTTTTTAAGGATTTTGTTTGATGATCAGAAAATTCAAAAGAACAGCATTTATATGAAAGCATAAAAGTCTCTTTCACTTTTGAAAAAAAAAAAACATACTTACTAAAGTATAAATTTCTTTAAAAAAAAAAATCTTACTTAGCTCAAACTTTTAGGGTCAAGTGAATCTAAAAATGACCTAATTCTACAGGATACTTTAAGACAGTTGAGCAACCAACTGACTAATTCATTTAGAAAATATGTGTCTTTTGCACATCTCTAATATAAATAAAATAGCATGCATCTAGAAACTAGAATTGTTTAAAGGATACTGTCGTTGTTTCTTTCTCCAGCACAGGTCTGGGGTTGACAGGCCCAGAGACTGAGTAGGTGACTTATTTTAGCTAACATTAGAAGATGAATACTTTGCCAGATTGGATTAAGCATGACTGCCACGCTTGTGCTTGGCACTAGTGAGCCGCATTGATGTTTTTCATGCCCTGTGCCAAAGCCAGCAGATGATGCTGACTGTGCCAAGGCAGTAGGTGGAGACAGATGCTACCTGTCTTGCCTCCTCTTTTCATCCAGATTGCACCCAGTAATAAAGCAATAAAAAATAATAGACCTGAAATTTACAACTACACTTGTGCTGCAATTAGCAAAGTGATTTTCCACCGATGACCAACAGATTTATTTCTCTTTCGCACAGGCCACGTGTATTTCATTGGTGTTAAAGACCAGTTTGGCTAGGTGGTAAACTTGGTGCTAAAACTTTTTTTTTTCCCGTTTGTAAAATGTTACATTTATATAAAGTGTTATTTTTTTCCAAACTATTGTTTTTAATGTTTTATTTTACTCTTTCTTTTGAAAATTCAAGTGATGCTTGCTTGTGCAGAAAGGGATGCCAGGGTGTTATGTGGCATTACTAGGTGATTGCTTAGTGGTCAAAATCAAAAATTGTAAAAAAAAAAAATCCAAGTTTCTATGATATTCTGGTCACTAAATTAAAATAAGGGATTCTTAAATTCAACTTAGACCAGTAAAAAAAAAAAGTAAAGGTGCTGTATATTTTACTGTTTTATTGTATCATGAACCTGATCAGGATTTTCACGGAAGAGCAACATTTTCAGATTTCGCGGTAGGTTCAAGTTGACCAACAGAAAGCTACTTGGTTTGAAAGTGATTTTTGTGTATATGTGTGTGTGTGTGTGTGTTTGTGTGAGCGGTGATTTATACATTGCTACGCTATCAAAAATTGACAATCGACTATTTTTGCCTGTGAAATTTGCAAAAATTTTGCTAATGTGATAGCACCTTATAGGGATAGTTCACCCAAAAATGAAAATTCTCTCATCAGTTCTCATGTTGGTCTCAACCTGTATGAGTTTGTTTCTTCTGTTGAGCACAAAAGAAGATATTTTGAAAAATGTTGGTAACCGAACAGTTGACGGTAGCCATTGACTTCTATAGTTTTTGCCATGCTGTGGAAGTCTGTTTGGTTACCAACATTTTGTGCTCAACAGAAGAAACAAACTCACACAAGAACTGGAACAACATGAGGGTGAGTAAAAATGAGGATGACATAATTTTGCAGAACTCTGATGGACAAACTGTATAATTTGTGTATCATTTATGTCATTTGCACAAATGGTGTGGGAGTTGCATGTAAAATTAAGTGGAATAATCAGGGTTCGGTTTCTTTTCTTACAGAATAATGAGCAATAGAAATGATGAAACTTGTTTTAGCAAACCTCTCTAATTGTAAGGTAAAAACAAGGTTTCCAAAAAAGCTGTACCAATTTTGACTTTTCCTTTAGAGATCAAGTTACATTCGTGGGCTACAGGATTAACCTGTTTGACTTTGTCATGTGAAGTTTGAGTCATCTAAATAAATATTTTTAAAATGTACCAGGGCTCCAGACTGCGACCAAATGGTCACATTTTGCAACCATTTTTTCTGCCGGTGTGAGTAATTTTTGTGAGCGGTCGCACTGGCGGGACCACCGGGTTGCTCAACTCAAAAGCACTGCCATTTCTGTTGCATTTGAGAAACATCAAACGGCAAACGAAACGAAAGCGAAACTAAACCGCGCTACGTTTCAGCTGCGCAGCACGGACCGTTTATCAGCTCGGACCACTACCCAAGCAAACTTGTCCGAGCTCAGAATAGCTTTACTCGGGAGCCAAAGTTGATTTCGCAACACTTGTTACTGCACAGATGCAACAGTGCTGCGAGATCCAGTGAGAAGCGTTTGAATTCGCCTCACAATGATAAGGTTGCTGCGAGATCGAGTGAGAAACATTCAAATTCTGAACAGAATTCTCTGTTATAAACAGCGCTGACGTACGTCAGGAAACCAGAAATGGTAATGCTAACTGTAACCATGGTGTTGTGGTAGAAATAGTCGAATGCATTACATCATTCATTTCAGGGTTTGTACAACCTTTTGAGAGAGAATTTCAAGCACTTTTCAATGACTTTCAAGCATTTCACACAACTATTTCCAGCACTTTAACCCTTAAAGACCTAGAACATTTTTGGGGCACCTGACACGTCTGCACTTTTCTTTCTTTCACTTTCACTTTTCTTAAGACCTATTCTAGCAGTCAGCATCAAGTGTCATATATCATTATAAACAGGAGAACTTGAAGTTTCAGTCTAGCTAATTTAAAGTCCCAGTTTTCCTTTTGTTTTCTCTAAGAATTTAAGAAAAACGTAAGCAACAATTGGGTGTTTTTTACTGTGTACTCAAACAGAAACTCCTGAAGTTTTGATTTTTTTCTTTAGAAAGTTGTATCTGGGTGTTTTACACTTTCAAATAAAATTGTCTACATATAACATTCCCCAAGCAAGTTATAGCCATTTATTACAAAATTGTTATAGGCGCTTTTCAGTGAAAAACAGGTGTATTTAGTTTACTAACAATATAGATGTGTCTAAAAAACATTTAGGGAGTAAAGAAAATGGAATCAGTGTTATATAATAACAAAACACAGTAAAAAAGTGACTTTTTTTCAGAGAAATATATTTTCAATCTGAGTATGAACAACAACAAACACAAACTATGCAGCTATTTAGTGAAAACAATTGCACAATGTGTCTTCTGCAACAAAAATACAAACAGTGCAAATGATTTACAAACTACACATAAAATGAGAGAGAAATATACAGAGTGAAACAGAAAAATAGTGAAAATGATCTTTATGAACTATATAAGAATTATTTACATAATATACATAATATAAATGGATCGATCCGCTGGCTGTATCTGTATCGGAATCGATTTTACCGGGACATCGCCTAGC
>NW_015631074.1:954369-961476 GCF_001515625.1 Sinocyclocheilus rhinocerous | reverse complement strand
TAAAAATAAATTTTGTATGCATCTTAACTCAAGCTTAGTGCTTTACTGTCAAATCTGTATAAACTATAATCAAAAGAAAAATAAACAAGAAATTAACATGTAATATTATTAGTAACTGCACTTATTAATGCAAAACAATAGTAATTTTATGATTAAATTATCTATATTTTAATACTCCCGCACACCATCCCCATCTCTACCAAATCTGCACCTGGCGCCACCATCTGCAGAACTTAGTGACGCTGGTGCCACTGCTCTCAAATGTTTGTCTGGAGCCCTATGTACCTGTAGCTACTATTTTAGTTTTTTTCAAACGAGTGTCCTAGCACATTTATTTGCCTGACTCAAGTTTTACACACCAGCTTTTGACAGGTCTGGGAGCCAAGGGTCTTTTTTTGCCATTTGACCCCCAACCTTGTTAAATAACCTGATTGGCGCTCAGCTGTGTCTCGGGTTCAGCGCCAGCTAACACTTTGGAGGGGCTCCGCTGTCATACTAACAATGCCGCTGTGCCTAAGATGGTGCTGATTGGTCATTACTCATAACGGCTACAGGCTAGTTTGCGCATGATTTTCTTTTACTTCATAGTCATACAGATTCAATTTGGTTTGATCTGCCCTCATTATACTTGGGCAACTCCATCAAGCCTCCCCAGTCCCCCTTTGCTAGCATCACCCAAAAATACAGCTTAATGATGGAAAAAAGCTTTAGTTTGAAGCAACGGAATAAGTTATCCCACCCACCCCTGCTCAGAAGTGAATTCAAATTGACCTCCAGGTCTGCAAGTTACAGATTTAAGCATGCTGCTTTTTTCTCCTCTTGCCATGCTGAAGAGTCTCGTTAGTTGTGAACAGTCTGAAGCCGTTCCACTGGCGCTGTGAATATATGAATTTATGATTACGATGGAAGTTTTGCCAAATTCACCAGCTTTGGACGGTTCGTCAGTCACCGGTTCCTAAACTCCTTCGTGTTGCCGGTCAAATGGAGAACCTTCTCAAATACGTTTTTTTTTTTTATATCAAATGATCGATTATTGATGGACATGTTAGCGTTTTTTTCTCTGCATTTTTTACTGCAGCTGGATGGCAAGGCCAGTAATGTAGTGTCCGGTGCTGGCGAGTGAAGATCAGCAGATGTGACGGGAACAGTCAGGCCCTGCAGGGTGGCGGCCTGTTTCTTCTCAGGTGGTTTGACCCACACAGCTTCCCGCTACACGGGACCGGTGTTTTGTGTGGACGAATCTGCTGATTGGTGTAATCTGAGAGGCAGCACTCCCAGCCATCCAGACTTCCTCTTTTAAGTGCAGTGTCGCAGTCAGTCTGCTAGAACATGGAAAGACTTCTTGGCATGTCTATTCTTCACTTCAACAAATACCGAAAAGGCCAACTCTGAACAAAGATCTACTAAAAGTTGCTTAGGTTCTTGCTTCTTTTTTGAGTAGAAACTGCATCGTATAATGATAATAATAATAATAATAATGATAATTGTGTGATTTGGGTATCACACACTACTAATGATAATAATTATTTACATATAATAATGATTTAGGTAACAGTATATGATATTTATTATTATGATTATATGACAATGATAGTTAATAACGTATTAAATAATTATATACACACATGTAATCAAATTTATTATTATTATTATTGCTAATAATATCAACAATAATAATTGTTAATATAATAATATAATTATATATATGTATATGTATGTGTGTGTATATATGTATATGTATGTGTGTGTCTGAGACAAAGTGTCAAGTTAAAAATAATCCAGTTTTTAAATTTTTTTTTTTTTCTCTCTCAAGACCTCTGTGTGCTGTTTCACAGAATGCATATTCAGCGCATTTTTTAGACGGACAAATATGACTGCTGCACTCACGTCTCACACAAGAGATGTATAGAAAGCCATGCAAAGTTAAAACAGTTTAAACTTTTAGAAAACACGTCATTAATTTGTGGAGGTTTATTCCTTTTCACTGTGTCTCATATGTTTTTAAATGCAGTCTGTGTGAATGGCGCTTCGGCTCTTTGGATTAAGCAATGCATAAATAGGCTACATGATGCTGTTTTGTTCATAATTGTTTATGCAATTTACGAAATTAAATGCGCTGCATTATTTTGCTCATTGCGCCCTCGGGAGACAATTAGACCTATACAATAAAGACCTACTTAATTTGCATATAAAACATTAGAAATTAGATATTTGTTTAATTTTTATTGTGTTTGATTGTTAAAACAAAAAATATTTGTTGTTTGTCTCAATAAATTGTGTTAATTATAAATACAGTGGTTAAATTTAAAAAAAAAAATTCTATTGCTTTTTGTTTTAAAAAAAGTTATAAAAAATGTCAATAATTATCGATACTGAACGATATGAAACATTATATCATTGATAATTTTTTTAGCTATATCGCCCAGCCCTACTATTTTGTCTATTTATTTTTGCCAAAAAACATCTTTAGTTTTGTCGGTGTACACGGTTATATATGATTATCCTCAAAGCCAACAGAAAATTTTCCTAGTAACCTTAAAAGCAGACTAGGCTTGTTACATTAGCTCAGTTCTCATTTTTCACACATTGCAATATAGGTCTACTTCGGCTAAAAATGTTCACGTGCAGAGTGACTTGTGGCAAGTTTTTTGAGTTTGGTATCACAGTGCTGGCCTCTTTTTGGGCTCCAGCCCACTTTTCACCACTGAATGTAGGTCAGTCCCCACTGCTTGTCTTTGTGAGGGCTTTGCTGTGCTATTTGTCATTAAATATCATGTGACTCATCCATGAGGTTTTTGTTGTCACACATGGAACCGTGGTCTCTCACTTGATTGGTCCTCGGCTTCTTCTCTGATTCAGGGAGTGTCAGATGGAAGTAGCATACAGTACTGTCATTAGTTAAGTACGTGAGCATGCCTCTCTCATCCTCAAACCATTCATCATTTCCTGTGAGAAATGCTTGTTAAATGACGAGCTACACTACCATTCTAGAGTTTGGGGTCAGTACGATTTTAATGTTTTTGAAAGTCTCTTTTGCTCACCAAGGCTGCATTTATTTGATCAAAAATACAGTAAAAAGAGTAATTTAGCTGTTTTCTATTTGAGTATATTTTAAAATGTCTTCAGTGTCACATGATCCTTCAGAAATCATTCTAATATGCTGATTTACTGCTCAAGAAACACTTACCTTTATTATAAATGCTAAAAACATATTTTTGTGGAAACTGTGCATGCTATTTAATTTTTTTGATGAATAGAAAATTCAAAACAGCAGCATTTATTTGAATCAGAAAGCTTCTGCTACGTTATAAATGTCTTTACGGTCAATTTTGACCAATTTAGCTCATCCTTGCTGAATAAAAGTATTAATTTCCTTACAATAATTATTAATTTGACCTCTTTGAAGTTTAAAAGTCTCCCGTTGACAATATTAGAATGTTTGGCATTCAAAATCTTACACATTTGCATTTTTTAAAATACATTTTTAAGTCTGTAGTCTCCTTTAAATGCAAAGTTCCAGAGCACAGACCAAAATAGTCTTTACATGTCATATGAACGATCAATCACTAATGATCCAGATTTAAGGTTCACAAATATTAAAATACGCAAAATGTGCATCATTTCATGACAGACATCAGTAAAAGTAACTATAACGTGAAGTCAGATGTTGATTCATTAACCGCTCTGACTGATTCAGTGATTCATTCTGTGAAGGTCTGATTCAAGTCAGTCTTTTAGAATGATTCACTAAAAGAATTGCTCATGAGAGTCATTTGCTTATCAGACAACATAAAACAGAAAACTGCTGTCTTGCCTTTTCATAGTACCAAATCTTTTTTTGCATGATCACATTCAGTTCAACATTAACACTTTTGCTGAAACAAATCGCACATCATAACATATCACAGATACATCAGTTCAGGAAAAATTCACACGTTTCTCTGTTTTTATCCCAGAAGAGTCGCTTTCACGGAGGTCACTGCTGATCGCCTGAAGGCATAGGCACTACAAACGTGTACAGTACTTATAAAAACACCTTCTCTGTCCAATGCCTAATTGTCATATGCTTTAATAGATAATTGAGTTTTTCCTGCAAGGTAGCCCATTTTTAGATGTGTGTATGTGTTATGTGTGAGGCAGATGGTGCGAGCATATGGTTTGCAACTTGTGATTACCTGCTGCAGCCCCTTTCCAGCTTTTCTCCTCACGCACCCAAACCGGAGTCGCGGCTGCCCCCCTTTAAGAGGTAAAGACATTTTAATGTCCATGCGATGTAGCCTAGCTTGAGATAAGGCAGTTTGATGACTGATGTGATTAGCGAGCTTGGCAATACCTCCAGAACCCCCTCCCTCCCGTGTCTGTACTGTGCATATAAATTACCCTTGAGTCAGGAGTTAAGGTGTGATTTGCGAGGCAGATTGTTTGAATGTTGTTTATTCTCTTTGTGGTGCGCTGACTTTCTTTCCCGACGTTGCATGCTAGCAATGAGCCCAACCAAATGGTATGCAAAAAAAAAAAAAATCTTTCACATGCAGACAGTTGATAAACATTCCCGCGATTGGACATGTATTGTGACAGACTGCTAATATACAGTGATATGCCGGGACTGTCACATAGCCGACATCCATATGCTGCTCCACTCAATCATGAAGCTGTGAAATTGGGTTGCACCCCAACTAGCTTCAAGATTTTTTTTTATTCCTCTCTCTCTTTCTCTGTGCTGTATCCTAGCTGTTTTCTGAACTCTATAAGTGTATGTAAAATATGCAAATGAAGCCGCACCGGCTTTTGACAAATTGTCACACATTGCGATAAAACACGGGAATAATCAGCGTTTGATGTTTGCAGGAGAGCCCATTCTCAAGCTTTGGGTAGCCTGGATTTTTGCCTGGATTGGTTTATTACACCATACCAGTAACTGATCTGTATCACCTTTTAATCATAGTGCTTTAGGATTTATAAATGAGATAAATACGTTCACTTGCGTACAAATGAGACCGAATCGCTTTAAGTCCATGGTTTCATATGACGTACGAATGCAACATGCTTCAGGTTCACTTTGACATTAGCGTGATTGTGTTTTTGGGCGTCACAGGCGATTATAAAAAGCTAATGACACACAGTGACACAGAGGAGATGAGGATGATGGCATTTCTCCAAATTTGGAATGAGGAGCATTTGTTGAAAAATGAGCAAAATGTTTCAGCTACAAACAGACGCAATGCAGAATGACAGCTCGAGGGGTTTATACGAACCACCTTAGAATGTCACAAGATATTAGGACAGAAATATAGGCCTATTACTATTGCATAATAATATTAGTAATAATAATAATTATATTATTCTGTCAAAAAAAATCGCAATTTGATATTTTCCCCCAAATCGCACAGCCCTAACACATATACTTATATACTTATTATTATATATAATATATATATTTTATTATCTATATATATATATATACACTTATATATACTTTATACAATAATATTATTGTATTTATTAATTTCTAATGTATTATTAATTTATTAATTTTATTCATATCTTTGTTATTTTTTTATACAATATTAGTAATAGTTTTAATCATTATATAGGGTAAACGCACCGATTTAACCTCACCAAAATCTACATTGAGACATTTTTAATGCACAAGATATTGGTTTCAGTACAAAAAGTTATGTTAAAATAAAATATTAATCTCTCACACAAAAATATTTAATTTTACTTTAAATGACAAAAGCGTTTCAATTAAGATATACATCATTAAATGCAAGAAGTCTGGCTGTGCTTAATGGGTAAATTTATGTACCCTTTAAGCACACCCCTGTTCCCATTAAACTCACATCATGTTTTATTAAAAATGCTTGTTTATTTTAAACAACCTTTTTAAAGAATAATTAAAAAAATATTTTTTGAAGGTACAAAGTCAATCACAAAAAAACAGAACACTAAAATCAAGCAACAAGGCAAGTTGATCAGTTATATATTCATAGTGAAGTGTCATTTAAGAACACTGCAACATCTAGACTAGTCCATGTTCAGCTAAGTAACACATTCAAAAATCAAATAAAACAAACCAATAAAACATTTCATTCACGGGGATGAACACAGAAACTAGCCTCATTATGAAGCCTCTTATTAAATGGATGTCAACTTATCTGTAGTCTCTTAAGGCTGGAATACACTACACAATTTTTCCCCTTGATTTGTCCACCGATTTACAGTCTGGAGAAGTTGATGCTAGTTACCAAAGGTCAGAGCCAGTCTGCAGATTTGAACTGACAGAATCCATAGAAAATCGATTAATTTAACTTAAAGTGACAACCATCAGTTAATATTTAAAGTCTGTTTATTAAGTATTTACATAGTTCAATGTGGAAGAGCTTAAAGAGAGCACACTGAGATTAATTGGAGCATCAACAATTTTTAATAAATTTCATGTAATATATATTAAAATTTATATATTTTTCAAAATAAAAAATCTAGGTCATGTATTAAGTTCATACATATTTTATTATGAACAACTATTATTAACAATATCTATGAAATTATACTTTTTCTTATTGATGTCACACTGAAGCTGTGTGATTTTCATAGTAGTGTACCCTTTAAGCTCACCTTACAATAATATGAAATCTTTAAAAATGACAGCAGTATAAAACCACAGATTAGTAATAAACTGTAAATTTATAATATTGCAGATTAAAAAGTACAAGCCAGTAATGCCTGTGAAGTAATATATTAGCGTAGCACACAATCTTATACAGCTAGTCAGCTAACTGTGTTCTGTAGCATCTGCGCTATGTTGCTAAAACTATCTTTTGGATCTAACTGTAATTATTTCCCACATCCAAGTTCCAGGTTATAATCTGCAAAAGTATAAACATTAATCTCTTATTTTTACAGTAAGTAGTGAAACTTACCCAAAATGAAGGCTTAAACATCTAAAAAATGCACATTTAAAGGGCTCCTCTTTTGGTGAAAGTTTTCAGACAGTTTTCAGAATGGCCGCCAGACAGTGTGAACACATGAATACTCATATCTCAGTGTGCAATGATCTGATTGACTTGAAATTACAGGAGGTATGTAGTAACAAACACATCAATT